>NW_015160233.1:123875-128284 GCF_001447785.1 Gekko japonicus
CCATTTAACTTCACATTGCAGGATGTCTGGCTCGAGGTCAGTGATTATACCGTCGTGGTTGTCAAGGACATCGAGGTCTTTCTTGTATAGTTCTTCTGTGTATTCTTGTCATCTTTTCCTAATCTCTTCTGCCTTTGTTTAAAAGATAACTTTCTCCCATCCCCCCCTCTAAGTTAGTGTAATAGTGAAAAACACTTGGATTTGTTTTCAGTGTTTAAAACACAACTCCTCCCCTTCTGTGTTAGCATAATACTGAACAAAAATATTAGTCACATGGGTTTATTTTTAATGTTCTTTGATCCTATGCAGGCCTACTGTGGAACAAATATCTCTCTCTCTCTCTCTCTCTCTCTCTCTGTGTGTGTGTGTGTGTGTGTGTGTGTATTATGTCTGTCTGGCTATTCTGGCTATGTGGGTGGAGAAGGGGACCTAAACTTATCCCTCACCCACCCTGTACAGGATTAAACCCATTCAGCCCAGTCTAGGGGTGAGAGGGAACCCTATATTTCAGCACCTGAAACAAAATCCATGAGACAGTATGTACTCTCTCTAGAATTCACAACAGTTTGCCACCAGAATCTCTTCCCAGGGGTCCCCACCCAGCCTAGGAGCAGAGATTCAATCTCTCAGCTGGCATCTGGGACTTAACACATCAGCAACTCTAACTGAGAGGTGCACACAAGTACTCTCACAGTGGTCAGTGCCTAGACACACTCTCTGTGGTCAGCGCCTAGACACAAGATTTAGCCTTGGAGTTCAATTACCGCATCAGAGACAATTACAAATATGAATGATCTTTATTCAGTGCAAAGCATAACAAGAGACTAATAGAGGATACAAAAATAATAACAACCTATGGCTATTTGCCCTTACTGCACATTAATAATAACCATAGTTACCGAGTTAAGTATAGCATCCGGTAGTCCAAGATTGTCTAGTGCCTAACAGTACAGGTTGGCACCAAGGGATTTTGAAGAGAAATCCCATCTTGTGCAGGTATATAGTCCAGGACTGCTCAGAGATACAGATCCACAGTAACAGAAGGTTGGCAACCAACAACCAGTTCACAAAGAAGATCTTTGTTTCAAAAGTCAGGATCCCAGAAGCAAGAGAGTTCTTCCCTAAAGAACCACGGAGTTATACCCCCATGCCAGTAACCATCAGTTGTGGCCATCAGCCAATCACGAGCGGAAGGGGTGTGTGCCCAATTTCTGGTTGCCATAGCTGCCAACATCAGGTGTGTGGGGATTGGCTAAGAAGTTAGAGGCCCTGCCTGAAGTCAGGTGATACAACTTCCAGCTTTCTCCATTGCATATGTAACATGGCCCATGTAGGCCATACAAGAGGAGCCTTCAAGTCTAGCCCTCAGCAGGGAGGTGTTAAGGAATGTGGGTATCTGGCATGATTATATGGCATGGCTATTTGGTGGTTCAGTCATCTGGTCAAGTGACAGAAATCACACTAGGCCATCTGGCCTGCAACAGGAAAAAGACACACAGAATGTCATCACAGGAAGAAGGCATGAGACTTTAGAAACAATATTTCTATACACACCCAAAATATGTTCTTGCTTGTCTCAAAAAGGATATTATAGCTTTGGAAAACCTTACAAGTTTTCATCTGGTTCAGCTGGCTATTTTCTACTGACAGTGGCCTCAGGTAGAGCTTTTCCCTGGTTGTTGAGGTCCTGTGATTCGAACCAGAGACCAGGTACATGCAGAAGGGACGGCTCCTCTCTGATACTGAGTTTGAATAGGAAAGTCACCCAAGCTGTGTGGTGCAATAGAATCAGTGCTCCAACCACAGGAACAATGTGTTATCTCTGACTTGAGTGTTTTCTCAAGTTTGTACTCCCACATTTCCTCCTTGCCCATCCTCCACAAACAACTTAGGTGATAACATCCTAAACTGCCTCTGGTGGGTAGCTGTGTTGGTCTGAAGCAACAGACCAAAGTTTGAGTCCAATGGCACCTTTAAGAGTCAAACTTTGTTCTGGGATATAAAAAATTATCTCTTTTTCTTCTTTTTAGCTTACTCATTAGCTCCTTCTGAATCGCTGCCCACTGATAGCAGTAAAAGTAAGGAATAAGAGGACACCTGTAGTGGATTATGGTCATGTCTGCAGGTCTGTTTGTAACACTGTAGGGACCATTCGGTATGGCTTGCTCCCAGATCCTCTGAACTTCTCTCAGTCGGCTATCAAAAACTCCAGGATAGTGTGCCTAATGTTTCTGTTGCGCTAAGGATACTTAGACTTAAATTTCAACATCACAAATAACAAGATTTTTCAAAATGCTTTGTGATCTGTGTTTTTCTGTTTGAGAGAGAAAATCAGAGATTGTATTACTTGTTCTCACAATTAAAAAAAATTAGCAATTTCAAATTTTGTGTTTTTCGTTCTTCCTAAAATGCATTTAAGTTTGAAAATTGGTGAGTGCATTGGGGGGGGGGCACCAGAAGGTAGCCTCACCTAGTGTGCAAAAAAACCTGGCACTGGCCCTGTTTGTAACTTGCTCTACCATGCAAATGAGACACATAATCCATGGACCATTTCCCATAGGAGGGCAAAGGGAAAGAATGTCAATTGTCTTATAGTTGCTAAATGAATTAAGTTTAAGGGGAGTATTTTCCAGAGATTGATCTCTATTTGGCAAGCAAGCACAGACATGTGGAATGGTGGCTAGAAGTGTTTTAGGCTGGTGATACTTGGTAATTAAATGCTTGACATCTTATTACAAAGCTATTATTTCTTCTACATTTCTCCTGGCTAAAAGTACTCCCAGGCCACTTGTTTAGAGTATTTTTTTTTTACATAGGTAGTTTTCACATCTGCATGATGTGCATACATAAGTGAACTATCATATATCTGAGGACAAAGACAGCTTTCAAATGGCTACTTTTCCCACACTAATTTTGAGTAAAGTGATACAGGGATGGGGGTTTCATACTGCAAATTTCCTTCCATTAATGAGCTGTCTCTGAAGTGCTATGGTCATTTCAAACAGTGCCGCTTCCCCCCACACCCTTTTTCTGCCTCGGACTTTTTAAAAACATCCTAATGTGAGCACTATAGTGGCACCATTGAGATGCATTGACTCAATGGAATCAATGAATCTCAGTGGTGCAATGCATCTCAATACTGCTCACATTAGAACATAAAAAAAAAAAAAAGTCCAAGGAAAGGGCAAGGGGAAAAGCAGCATTGTAGAAAACACTATGGACATTTTAAACAGCATAACACATTGATTCAGAAGTGCAGTTAAGGGGTTGAAAATCGGGGGGAAGCTTTTTTCTTCAAAATCGGCTCAACCACGCTTTGCTAACCCGATGCAAGCAAGTTTGTATGAGCAGATAAAAAAATTCCATTAGTAGCTGGTTACTAAAACAGGTCTGTCTGAAATGATAGAAAAAATCCATTAGCAACCAGTTACTAAAATAGAATAGAAAGGCAGTTTGAAAAGGGACATGTGTCCCCATGGAAGGCCATGTAGAGAAAGTAAGAGGACAAAGTGCACAGAGAGGAGGGATCAAGTCTGGCACTTGTCTCTTTTGTGCTAATTCAGCCTGCTCCATCCACTGCCACTGTTCCTGCAGAGTGGGTTCTGAGACCTATGGGCCATGTTTGCATCCTGCCTGGTGGAGGTCTGGTGGCTGTCTCAGGGGGTGGCAGCAAGGCATCCTTGGAGGCTGTGGCAGGGTGATCTCAGGTGTTGCTGGAACATTGTAACCAGGCATCTTTGCTGTGCTGGGCTCACCCTGGTCCCTATAGTCTTCTTCAGCCACCAGTCTTTGCTTCTTGGGCTCCTCCCCTGAAGACTCTGAGTCTCTGGACTGGTCAGGGAGGGTCATGACACCTGTGGTAAATTTCCTTATACTATGGCAAATTTAATGATCAAAATATCTATTGATAGATCTATCTTCATAAGAAGATTTATCTTCACAAAAAGACAATAATTCTAGGAAAAGCTGATGGCAGTAGGAAAAGAGGAAGACCCAACATGGGATAGATTGACTCAATAAAGAAATCCACAGCCTTCAGGTTGCAAGTCTTAAGCAAGATCAGGGCTCTAGTCGGGGGGGAGCGCTCCGGTACGGCGCTCCAGAAGAGAACCTCCGGGGGGCGGGGCAGTCATGTGGTGAAGCCCCGCCCCCTTCTTCACACCGCCCCCTGCTTCGACCCTCATTCTGCTGGAGAATGAGGACGAAGCAGGAGGGTAAGTAGCTGCCTTGCCTGCCTTGCCCCAACCCTCCCTCTGCCTTTGCTTTCGCCGCTCCTGGAGCCCTCAGCGCCGGGAGAAATCTGTCTCCCCCCCCAACCTCCCCCCCGTCGATCCCTCCCCCCCTTCTGGAGCAGCCTCGCTAGCACCGGGAGAAATCTCTCTCCCCCAACCTCCCCCACCCCCTTGATC
>NW_015160233.1:128939-134443 GCF_001447785.1 Gekko japonicus
GCTTCTGTTATGTTCTTATGTCTGGGGCCAGGGATGCTCTGTATTCTTGGTGATTGGGGGGGAACAGTGGGAGGGCTTCTGGTGTCCTGGCCGCACTGCTGGACCTCCTGAGGGCACCTGGTATTTTTGGCCACTGTGTGACACAGAGTGTTGGACTGGATGGGCCACTGGCCTGATCCAGCATTGGCTTCTGTTATGTTCTTATGTCTGGGGCAAGGAATGCTCTGTATTCTTGGTGATTGGGGGGGAGCAGTGGGAGGGCTTCTGGTGTCCTGGCCTCACTGCTGGACCCTCCTGAGGGCACCTGGTATTTTTGGCCACTGTGTGACACAGTGTATTTATCTTTTCTATATGGTTTCCCATTTGTGCTTACCTTACAATAATAGGCTGATGCAGTGCTAGGGGCAGGCCTTCTGTGCTGCTGGTAGTCCACCAGTGGCTCTTAGCCACAAGGTTAGCCTCAGTGTGGGGCAAGTGATGCTCTGTGTTCTTGGTGCTTGGGGGGGACAGTGGGAGGGCTTCTGGTGTTCTGGTCCCACTGCCGGACACTTCCGGTGATGTCAGGGGGTGTGGCCTTCTGACACACTTCCGGTGATGTCAGGGGGTGTGGCCTTCTGACACTTCCGGTGATGTCAGGGGGTGTGGCCTTCTGACACACTTCCGGTGATGTCAGGGGGTGTGGCATATGCAAATAAGTTATGCTAATGAGTTATGCTAATGAGCTCCGGCAGCTCTTTTTCTACAAAAAGACCCCTGAGCAAGATTATTAATGATAGGATATTCTGAAAGTCATTAATTCACAGGGTCACAGTAAGTCAGAAACAAATTGAGGGTACATAACACATAAAGACATATCTTCTATCAATTATTCTTTTTTTGCCCTTTGGTGTAGTGGTTAGGATCACATACTCTAATTTGGGAGAACCAGGTTTGATGACCCACTCCTGCACATGCAGCTGCTGGTGTGACCTTGGGTCAGTCACAAGTTGTCTCAGAGTTGTTCTCTCAAGGGCAGTTCATGAGAGAGCTCTCTCAGCCCCACCTACCTCACAAGGTGTCTGTTGTGGGGAAGGGAACAGAAAGGGATTGTAAGGCATTCTGAGACTCCTTTGGGTAGTGAAGGACAGGGTATAAATCCAATATCCTCCTCCTCCCCCTCCTCTTCCTCCTCCTCTCTCTTTTTTAAGTCCTAAAGTAGTAGTCATCTTTACAGTGGTACAGTTCATGTTTGAAATCCAAAATCTGACATATTCAGTCCATGGCATCTCCATTTAAAGGAGTTCAAGAAGCAGAGATGAAAAAGGCCTCTGCCTGTGGCCCTGTGCAGCCAATGCCATTTTGATTAGATGATGTTCTCACTCAGTATAAGGCTGCCTGATATGTTGACCATCATACATTAATTGCATATGGCAACAACCTGATACATTATTTACAGTTTTACTTAACTATGTGAAAACTATTCATGATATTCCTTTCCTAACGATCTCTATCTTCTCTTGCACTTTTGAGAAAACCAGCATTACAGTAGTTAATGAGGTATTGGTGTATTTTCTCTATTTTAAAAGTTCCTCTGAGCCATGGAATCTAAATCCCAAGCCCTCTGTTTTCAGCACAGATGCTGTTTTTAGTAAGATAGTACTTCCCTAGTCTCTGAACATCATGGCAGATGTTTTACCTCGAGGTTAATATCTGACTTGCTTCAAATTCATGTGGGAAATCTGAAAGTTCCATTTCCTATCTCAAAAATCAATGGAAACTTAATCAGAGCTGCTAAAAACAAATCCCACTTCTTTTGTAACAGAGAAAGTAAACAAGGTACAAAATTAAAATTGACAGAATGTTTTACATGAAGGACATGGAATACACCACCAGCTCTAGCAGGATGGGTTTTGTGCCTTCAAAGTTTTGGGCTGATTGGAAAATTCTTCATCTTGTTGTTTTTGGCTGCAATCCACAACTTTCTGACTGTGATGCAGTCTGTTTGACTGGAATAGGGATCCTCAAGAGTAAATGGCTTCAGCTCTAGCCTCTGTACTGAAGACATCTTTTGAAGTCTTACAAAAGTGTTAATATGATGAACATTACAGTTAAATATTTCAGTACTGTCACTATGTGGAAGGTTGTGAAGTTGAATAAATGCTATAGAATGCTTTTCTATTAAAATCTGCTATTATTGACAATACAATCTATTCATAAATTAATCCCCCAATATTGTAAAAAGGCAAAGGGTTCACATGATCAACACACACACCCCTCCGCATTTTCTCTGTGTACGCCATACCACACACTGGCTCTTCACTATTTTAATCTCCTGGTTTTGATGGATTGATATACAATGCGGACCATGAAGCCTGAGGCAAGTATTTGTGTAAATGAGAACTGTAAAGCAGGGGCAACACACTTCTGGGATTTAGAGTTTGTTAGCATCCCATCAAGGCTAAAAAAATTGGGTCATTTAGCTTTGGGAACAGTTTTAACTTAAAAGATAGTTCACACATTAATATTTTAATAAGGTCAGTGCCCAGTCATCTGTGTTCCTTGTTCCTTCTGGTGATGATTGCTTTTTTCACACTTTCCAGTCTCTCAAAACAAAAATGTGAAGGCCTGAATCTTCAAGATCATCTCCAAGATTTGTAGATAAAAAAGAAGAGATTGGATTTATACCCCACCCTTCACTTGGAGTCTCAAAGCGGCTTACAAACTCCTTTCCCCTCCCCTCCCCACAACAGACACCCTGTGAGATAGGTGGAGCTGAGAGAGCTCTGAGAGAACTGTTCTTTCAAGGACAGCTCTGACAGAACTATGGTTTGCCCAAAGTCATCCAGCAGCTGCAAGTGGAGGAGTGGGGAATCAAGCCCAGTTCTCCCAGATTAGAGTCCACACACTTAACCACTACACCAAACTGACACTAAACGTGCATCTGCCTCGTCTTCTTCTGGAAGAACAAAATAAAGCCAAATCAGCAGTTTTGTTACTCATGTGAGCATCTGTTGCACGTTTACTTGAGCACATCACTTTTTGCTCTCCCTTTATTGGCAGTAACCCCCTGAGGGAGATAAGTGAACAAACATGCTGCAGTAGATTCCATTGCTACCCCAACACCTGGGCAAATGATAATAGTGCCTAGACATCCCTGCTGCTCACTCAAGACCTTGATTAATGCTTTAATAGCCAAGTACAGAGGGAGGTTTGCCTTCTCCCTGAAGCTGTCATTGTCCTCAGCAAGTATAATTTAACTAGACATGGTTGTACTCACTCTGCTACCTAATAGTCTAAGATCCCAGTGGCCAGATCCCCCCCCCCATTCAAGTCCTTTCAAGACTTGTGACATGGTCTCAATATGGAAGAGAGAGAGAAAGACCTGTGAAATGGAGGCTTGATGGCTACAAGCTATAAAAACTATGATAAAGAAAACAAATACATATAGCTACAAAATGTACTAAAGGGAACATTTGAGTGTACCCATAGTCTTTATCATGAGTGGCTGAGGTGGTATGATCATAAAAAACATAAATAAACCACTGCTTCATGAACAAAACACCTGTGAGAGAAGACAAAGTGGCTGCTGCAAGGATATAGATATGTACTGGGAATCAGGAACCTGAGGGAAGAAGAGATCTGAAAACTGAAAGTGACAAAGGAGGCAGAAAACTGATGCCATTTCACATGATCACTTGAACCAATCAGCTATTTATCTAACTTCACACTTTATACTGCAAAGAAAATTTATTTATTTAAAAATATTTATATGCCATGTTTCTACCTGAATAGGGTCCCTAAGGTGGCAAACATCACAACATTCAAACAGCATTTAAAATAAAGTATATATAAAATAATCAAACAATTTAATAAAAAAATAAACACACTCATAACACAACCAGGAAGGAATGACAATAACATTATGGGGGCCATGTCAAACAAAACAAAAAATTGTTCACCCAGTACTGGAAGACAACAATGCAGGGAGACAGATGAGTCTCCCTAGAGAGGGAACACCAAAGTTTTGGTGTTGAAGGCCCTCATTTGGGTTGCCACCAAAAACCTCAATATTCCAAAACCTTCCCTCTCTCTACTCTGAGAGACACACAGAAGGCAACACTGATAAAAGCTTCTCCAGGTCATCTTGGTCTCATACAGAACCATTTTGCATAATCTTTGTTTACATTAGGGTTGCCAGCCCCCTGGTGGGAGTAGAGGATCTCCCAATTTTACCCACTGCTGGCCAGCTGGCCGGTGGGGGGAAGCCCTGCCACCAATAGCCATGGCCGGGCATGATGTCTCCAGCATGATGATGTCACACAGTAGTGATGTCATCACACCGGCAACATCGCACACGGCAATATTTCCCCGCCCCCACTCTTGGGAAGTTCCCTCTTACCCCTCACCAGCAGAAGAAAAGAGCCTGGCAACCCTAGTTTACATAAGTACAAAAGCTAGGGTAAGTGTCCCTAATGCACCACTGTTTTCCCTAGGTGTCTGAGAACTATTTCAAAGGCTTGTCTATTTTCCGAGGAAAAATTGAGCAACAGGTATCTCTTTAAAAGTATGACACTACCAAAGGCTCCATGGCAAAATGTATTTAAAAAAACATTATTGTTGTTTTAGCACCCCCCACTGCAGCTGCTGAGGTTTGTAGTGTTCATGTAGTTCATGACAATATTTATCAACACCATGAAATGTTGTCAACAAAATTGTTTAGCATAGGTTGACAAGGTCTCAATTTATGAAATGTATAAGAAGATAGATTGGTTCTTCAGTGTTCAATTAAACCCATAAGTCTGGCATAAAGCCTCTTAATAAGGATGAGTGACAGAGTGAGAACAGGTCTACATCCTGCTTGGCTCACTGATAGTAATTGAGTAAAGTGAGATGATTTAATAGAATTGTACATCCAGTATGAAAGTCAGAAATCAGTGCAAGACCCAAAAAAAAAAAAGCTGAAAGAAATCTGAAGGACCTTTCTTGATCAGGCAGCACAGGAAAAAAAAAAAGGCC
Organism: Gekko japonicus; assembly: GCF_001447785.1. Lineage (NCBI taxonomy): Eukaryota > Metazoa > Chordata > Lepidosauria > Squamata > Gekkonidae > Gekko > Gekko japonicus. The sequence goes on from NW_015160233.1 coordinate 133,935, forward strand.
AAATAGCTGATGGAGAAAAAGGAACAGTTAAATATCTATATACTAATAGTGAAGTCACCCCCTGGCGTGCGGATACCTAAATCCGTGCATCGGGGGCACCTGGGGGGGAGGGAGATTTTCATGCACACTTGGGGCAGTCCCCAGGTGTGCACAAAAATCTGAAAACCTGAAAAAAATATCGGGGGATACTTAAATCCCCCCAAAAGTAACAGAGCGTCCCCTGCGCATGCGCAGGGAATGCTCAGGAAACTGCCTCACCGCCGCCGCCACAGAGAGAGGGAGAAGGCTTGGCGGGAGAAGGCTTGGCGGGCCGTGGGGGAGAGACTGGCGAGGCCCGGCAGCTGCAAGCTGTGTGGGCCTCGCTTCGGATGCCGGGGGGGAGAGAGACTGGTGAGACCCGGCGGCTGCAAGCCGGGGGCCTCGCTTCGGAGCTGGGGAGAAGACCAGCGAGGCCCGAGCGGCTTGCAGCCACCGGGCCTCGGTTCGGAGCCAAGGGGGGGAGGCCAGCG
>NW_015160233.1:134549-146484 GCF_001447785.1 Gekko japonicus
CTGGCGGCTTCAAGCCACTCGGGCCTCGGTTCGGAGCCGGGGGGAGATCAAGCCGGGGGCGCGGGGGTGGAGGAGACAGGGGGAACTGGCGGGATGGGGGGAAGCTTACCTGCTCCTGCTGCTTCCTCCTGTGCCTGATCAGTGTGGAGCTCCCCCCCCCATGAGTATCACGGGTTCCGCCTCTTGTATATATATATTGCCATACCATCTCAAAGTTTCCTCATTCAGATCAGATTATTTTTTAGAAAGGGATTTGTGAACCTCACAAAAATAATTAATCCCATAGACATTCTTTTGCTCTCCCTTGGAATTCCTCTGATGGTTTACACAGAACAGAACTTCCAAATGTGCTTCAAATTTTCCATAATAATTGGTCAACAGTGTATAGAACCTACATAAGGAATATTGCTAGTTTTATTTTTATTTTTTAAAATTAAATCCCCTTTATCTATTTTACCTGAAGAATATGAAGACTTCCCAAATTTTCCTCATTCACATTTCTCCTAAGATACTGCAGTACTAAGGTGACCCATTAACAATCTTCCATTGTTTCATTTTTCGGCCTCCACTGCATTACTAATTCAGGATGACTGAACACCTTCTGGTTCAGCTAACATCCTCTTCACCAGTCATTAACAGGGAGCTAATTGTTATTATATATATTTTAGATAGTAACAATGAATAAAAATACAAAATATAACACAATATATATATACCAGAATGTATTTCAGAGCCCCTACCACAGAAAGAAACAAAAGAGAAAAGGAAACTAAATATACAAGGGGAAAAAATGTATAAGGAAACACTTTCTCTTTTATATTGTTAATTCATTATTTTGACAGACCCTGATCAGCTCATGTATAATTTTCACAGACAAACAAGGTAAGTTCAAATGTTCTACACAAGATTCACAGCATCCCTGTTACTAACAAGAGTTTCAGGGTATAAGCTTTTGGGAGTCAAAGATGCCTTTATCAGACAGAATATAGTACAAATGTAGATCTGAGACCTTTCATTCTAATCAGAAGGTGGGAGAGGTGTTGTAAAAAAATGCTTGTAATAGATGCAAAGGTACAATGAATGTTGTAATCAGCTGGACTCTTAAAAGCTCATACCCTGAAACTGTTGTTGGTCTCTAAGGTGCTAAAAAGGTAAAGGTAAAGGTTCCCTTGCTCAAAAGCCAGTCGAATCCGACTCTAGGGTTGTGGTGCTCATCTTTGTTTCAAAGCCGAAGAGCCAGCGCTGTCCGAAGACATTTCCGTGGTCATGTGGCCGGCATGGCTAAACACCAAGGCGCACGGAATGCTGTTACCTTCCCACCGAAGTGGTGCCTATTTATCTACTTGCAATTTCTTGCTTTAGAACTGCTAGGTTGGCAGGAGCTGGAACTAGAGACGGGAGCTCACTCCGTCTTGCGGCACCCGGGTCTCGAACTGCTGAACTACTGACCTTCCACTGCCTGCAGTTCAGCAACTTAACCACTTGAGCCACCGCAGATAAGGTGCTACTGGACTCAAATGTAACTCTTCTACTGCAGAGCAATATGGCTACCCTCTAAAGCAAATTTAAGAACAGGACAGTGAAAATTTCTTCAGCCCTATATGAAGAAGAGGAATTTTCAAGTTTCCTTCAAATTTTGCTTTAAATAACATTTCAGTGGTAGCGGCTGTATTTTATAGTAAAGCTGTTGAATGCAACTTATAGCAGTTTATACTATTATTCTGTCCTTTATTATGAAACCCTTGAATGTTATTAATCTCTCCACTTTGGTTGCATCCTGCATGAATTTAATAAATCTTTTAATAAATCTTCCAAATACACTTGGTTCGGATTTTTAGAATCTTGCTTTAATGTAGTCATCATGAGATCATGTGGAATTTAATTTTCAAATAATGTAATTTTCAAATAATGTACAGTCACTGTGTGTGATTTAACTCATCATTGGCACTTTCACATAGAAACCACTTTGTAGAAAGATAAATTCATACATCCCTTCACTATGAAGAGCATTGGTATCTACAATCGTATCATAGAGCTACATTTAACCATTGAAGTTGTTATGTGATTCAGTTTCTGATGGGCTGAAGACAAATCCACACAAATTGCCTCTAATATTAGAGAAGTAGGTTAATATAACTTGAGTTTGTGTTTGGACTCCTATCAAGTGTCTCCTGTCTCTACTTGCCAGTCATATCAACTGTTTTTACATAACCTGCTAAGAATCAGAGTAGATGTTCTTACTTTTACTGTTGGCCATCATTGATTTGAGAACCAGTGTGGTATAGTGGTTCAGAGTGGTGGACTCTAATCTGAAGAACTGGGTTTGATTCCCCATGAAGCCTGCTGGGTGACCTTGGGTAAGTCACAATTCTCTCAGAACTCTCTCAGCCCCACATACCTCACAAGATATCTGTTATGGGGAGAGGAAGGCAATTGTAAGCCTTAGGGTAGAGAAAAGTAGGGTGTAAAAACTAACACTTCTTCTTGTTGTCAGTTGAATAAACTGGCCTAATTTCGGGTCCAAATGGGATCTTTCCCCCAAAATATTGTTACTACCTAAATCACTGAGGTTCCCTAAAGGAGCAAACTGCCTGGTAATATTTCCACTAAAAGATAAATCTTCATTGGGGTTGCTGTATGGAGTTCAAACACATACCACTATGAACAATCAGGTGCAAACAAATGCACTGTATTCAAAATGGAAGCCATTTTTGATTGAATTTTTAATAAACTACAAACTATAACAGAAAATTAGGAAGGAGAGGCTACAACTAGGAAGAAAGGAAAGAAAACCACTATTAAGTAAAACCCCAAGAATAGGAGATCATAACAACAGCTTATATGAATGTTATTCTTAATCACTAGTATTACTTTGAACATGGTCAGTTATACTACATTATTTATCTTTTTATCCATCAATTTATCTGTTTAAGAAAACCCCAGAGCATCCCATAGTTAGTATAGAATTTTCAGGCACAATTCAGAGTCCTTCAGCCTTTATTTTGTCTTATCTTTTCTAATCCTCAATTTGTATAGACTTCTGGGGGAGGCCGCCCCCTTTTCAGAAAGAGTCCTCGTTGGAAGACACCAAGTCCAGTTCACCATCAGATTTACTGTCATCTTCTTCTTGTCCCCAGCTGGCTCCCCCAGCTGCATTCTCAGGAACTCACATGCTTTGGAAAAAGAGTCAATCATTTCTTTTTTGTCGTGGAGTTTGAAAAAATGCATTCTGGAATTAACCATCTGTAACTGATGCCATTTGTTTGTAGAAAAAGGATTAAATTTTTGTCTTTCTTTCTCTTTTGCCTTATTTCAAATGGGATATCTTTTAGAATCCTGATGGAATTGTCCCTAATTTTCAAGGGTGTTCCAGTAGAATCCCTCACATGCCTCTTCGAGAATCTGACTACTATTTCCCCAGGCAGATTATTCTTCTTGATGTATATGGAGTAGGACCTATAGACCACATCCATTTAGCTAAAAATGTATTCCGCTTTCAGATCTGTAACTGGGGCTAATGCTTCACTCAGCAGTTGCTTCAGATTCTTTCCTTTTAATTCTGGGACCCCTTGAAACCAAAGAACCAGATTTTCTTTTTCCATTTGTAGCTGTAAAATTTGTGATTCTTCCGCAGCTTGTTTCATTTCCAGCTTTTGCACCTTTTTCTTAACTTTTTTGGTGTTGGCATCCATTTTCTTCACCTTCTCAGCTGTTTGCTCCGTTATTTTTAAAGACTCAGTCAATTGCTGAGATGCCAGATTCTGAGTTATTGTTGTTAATTGTTGCTTGATGTTAGTCACCTCGTCCAGCAGAGGGTGCAAGGAGTCTGTCAACATTTTAGAGAACTCAGTGGCCTCTTCCAGTCGAGGGCTCCCTACTGGTTTCACTTTTACAAGTTTGTCTTTCTCTGCTTTTTTCCCCGCCATCTTTATGGATTGTTTATTTTTTAAAAAGTTGCCAAAGTCTTTGAAATTTGCCCATTCACTTATCCATTCTCTGGTAAGTCTCTCAAAGCAGATTTAAATGCTTTTTCTTCCAACACCCCCTCTTTATATCGTGTTTTTGTTCATGTGCCTGGGTGGGGGGGTAGCTTTCTTTTTAAAGTCTCATATTCACTTAAGCCTGACTCACAAGTTCGTTGTTGGCCATTCAGTCTCACTTGGGATCCATTTAAAATGCTTGATCTCCAATGCTTGGCCCGGTCAGTGGCTCTAAATGCATTCGGACACTCAGCGGCAGGACCTTCAGGGCGGAGGAGTGCCTCAATTCTCTGGCATCATGCCGGCGAAGAGGTCACCCCTCAAAAGCTCCATGGCTAGGAGCCTTTTTTTAAGGTCTCCAGGGGGGGCTGGACCATCGCACCCCCTCCTACTAGCAGGTGTGCAGATTACATCCCTGGGAGGTTTGGGAGATGCGTCTGCCTTCGTGTCGCCATAAACTGGAAGCATCAAAATGGAAGCCATTTCTATAATTTAGATTCAGATTATAGAAAGTATACTTTTGAGGAGATATTTGAGTGTTATATCTTAGATCTCAATTACATAAGCAATCTACAACCTCATTAGTTGGTGTAAGGCATAATAGCAAGCACACATATTTTTAGTATTCCCAGTAACCAGTTTAAGGTCTTGACTTTGCATAGTAAGAAGATTATATGAATGCCTGAAGGACAATTTTAGGTATAAAACCACATGCCCCCATGTGAAAATTAAAGTTGCAAGAAATCCTTTCCATTATATTATTAATTGTATAATTAATGCATCCTGTGTACCGATAAGAATAATGCCATGTAATTAATTTTTAAGAATTAAAACCTTGGCTTTATCAAGCTTTGTGGTCCACTTTCATGTTTATAGCTGTGAATATAAATCCACTTATCTAATTATGACATGACTGGTTTAATTGTTTCAAAGAGCCACTCTATTCTTTATTATTATATAATATTTTATTTTATTAATGATTTTTTTGTATTTTAAACATTGTCAAAAGTGCAAGGGACTTTAAGTTCCATGACCCTTTTAAAACCTATCAATAAAATTTGCCTGTTGGTGTAATATTTCATTTGTTTTCTGTGTCTGTTTGGTCTTCCATGATTACCCATTCTGTTTACAAAAAGTCTTGATTAGCATTTGAATAGTAACTCAGAGAGCAGACAGGTTGAGAATTCTTATAGAACTAATTTGGCAGGCTTCCTTCATTCTCTCCCCCCCCCCTTCATAGTCTTTGCCTCTAATCAAGCTGCAGTTATTAAAGCTAGAATAAAAGAACTGATTTTCCATTACACATATGCATGCTGAACAGAGCCTTGCTTTGCTTCTTCTTTCAGCCATGCTAATTGGACTCAAAGGAAATATTTACTTTATAATAGCAAATGAAGAATTCATTAAATTATAGCAAGGGGGAAATATAAAGACAGCCATAGGACTGGGCAGTGCTTTTCTAACAATTGTTCCCCTTCAAGGACACTTATCTTAATACTTGCTTACCAATAACAACAGTATCATTACATTAACAAACTAATGGCTCTGGAAGAGGGAATTTTATATTGTAATGGGGCGGAGAGGGGGTCCTAGATTTTTTTCAAATCCAGGAAGAGGCAGCGGTATCCAACAGTCCTCTGAATGTTAAGAAACACAGTATATGACAAGCCTACTCAATTTAGGTTAATGGAGACAAGAACTGTGAACCACAGATTGGGTTTTCCTGTATATTTCCAGCACGGTTTTGTTCCAGAAATCAGGAAAACCTTTAGAATCAGATGTTTGCTGCCATTGGTGAAGCAATAATAATTTAGGTAGTGAATTTGAGACTGTAACATGGGATAGTAAGTACCATTGAACTCAAGAACTTACACAATATGCTTGAATAATCAGCTGTCACATTTCTGGGATGTATGTCAGTACTCCTATTTTATATAGTGGGAAGCTTATGGTGTAATGGTTGTTAGACCAGGTTAACCTAGGATGCATCTACAAGTTATAAAGTCCTCATGTTGTTCAAGAACAACACAAGGACTTTGCATCAAATATGTGATGGGCATTTCATGCCTCCCAGACACGCACCAACTCTTTTCTGCTTGTGGAAGAAAACAGGCAGGGAGAAGCAGTTTTAGCTCCCACACACACACACACACACACAGTTTTTGTAGCACTATTGGGTCAGTTGTAATAATCATGTTACTTACATGGCTATCAGTGTTCCCTCTAAGCTGAATTAGTGTGAGCTAGCTCACAGTTTTTTAGCCTCCGGCTCACACATTTTTGTCTTAGCTCAGGAAGGATGGCTCCAGAGCAAACTAATTTATGCAGGAGGCAAATGGCTCACTCACATCTTTAATGCCAGTAGCTCACAAAGTATAATTTTTGCTCACAAGACTCCACAGCTTAGAGGGAGCATTGAGGCTATACATAAGTTTTACAACCATACTATTGCAAGCCCCAGTGAAGGAGGCTAGCGTAGTAGAAGGAAACATATTCCCCTTGCTAAAATTGGTTCAGAAATTGCAAAGGTCTGTTGTCCCTGGTGCTAGGGCTTTTTGATCCAGTGTTGTGCTCATTCAGACAGCATTGTTAGTATCCCGTACAGCAGGTGTCAGACCCCCATTCTCACCCCCAACTTTCCTGACACCAGAAAAAGTCCAGTGTTTACTGATCTTGCTGGTTTCACTGTGCATTTCCAGATGTCTGATCGCTCTCTTTCAAAGTCAAGCCATTTTGCGCTGTTCTGTTTCGGCACAATTTTTATGGACATCAGTGATGTGTGCACAAGCAGTCAATTGTCTCTGAGCCACCACATCATCGCTGATATGTTTCAGCACCCAGACCATCCTTCAGGATCAGGAGCCCCTGGGGTTGTTGTTCTTGAGTGGAAAACTCCCTCCAAAAGTCCCTCTCTCCTGGTTGTTGGGGTTGGGCAGCACCTATACACAGGCTCTGTGGTTACTGCATAGCAATGGTCTTGATGGTAGCCCATGGGGTGAGTGTGTGGTGAAGTGGGTAAAGAGTGGGATGTCTGATCGAATATCTGTGGAACAAATAAACCCAGATAAAATTAGAGGTGCACACACAACATAAAAAGCACGCCATCTGACCGCAGTCTTCCTGCTAGCAGCCTGCAGGAGTGCAAGGCCTACTAACAATCTGCAGAACCAGGCCTGGACACCCCTGGCTTAGAGCTCTAGAAACAACTTAGTTAAGTATTGTTATTCCTTATTTCAATAGCCAAGTTACCTGTCCCACAGTTACTGTTAATAAAGAGGCCTTCATCCAAACAGAACTGGGTGTTTGTTGTTTGTTCCACTACACAAAAGCCAACTCTGGCTTGGAAAATTCTTGGAGATTTGGGGGTGTAGGGGGGATCTCAGCAGGATGTGGTGCCATAAGGTCCTCCCTCCAAAGCATCCCTTTTCTCCAGGGGAACTGGTATCTGTTATCTGGAGATCAGCTGTAATTCTGAGAGATCTCCAGGCCATACTTGGAGGCCAGCAACCATAGGTGAAACTGAAGGTTTATCTGCAGGTGGAAACTCTGCAGGAATTTCCAGTGTAGAATTTTTGGTGAACTTTGCTAGGGTTCTGTCTGCATTTTCAAGACCAAAACAACCTATCTTGCAAAGCATAGAAACTCTTTCCAAATGGTTGGAGAATCCTTCAGCAAGTGCAAAACAAATCAGGGTTAAGGCAACAATCTAAAGAAAGCCCTTGAACACTTTCCTAACCCCCAACAAAAGCAAGACTAGGGAAAACCAAATATTCTTTGCTTTAAACCAGTGTCTCCCTCTTCTCTTGTGGGGGAGGGAGAGAAGGGGTTGCATAATTCAGTTATATTTTGCTTTAGCTTCAGCGTCCCAATTTATTTATATAGGCTTAAATATACTAATAAAGTGGAATGTACCCTTATTAAATATTCAGTCACATAGAACCTGGTCCATAGCTATGGTGGGGCTATTTGGGGCTCCGCCCCATTACTTAAAGGCACAGCCCCACAAGATTTCCTTCTGAAGATGCTTTTAAAATTCTTTAAAAAACATTTTTAATGGTGCACACTCCCTGGCCGTGCTGTGGCCAGCTGCACACCAAACAGACCAGAGAACCACCCAAGAAGTCTTTAGAAGCTTTTTTTTAAAGACATGAGGATCCCCTTCCCCACTGAGCAGAAGCTGTGGTGCTGCCTCCCCCCCCCCAGCTTCTCCTTTTCCCATGCCTGAGCTCTCAGGCTTTGGTGTGTGTTCCATTTATTGGCAGTCTCATCACTTCATGGGGAGCTAGCTCAAAGCAGCTGGCAGAAGCCAGGGGGCAGGAGAGAAGTGAAGAAAGGAGGAAGTGCTTTTTTCCCATGCAGGCTAAATGTTAGATGCCAACACTTACCCAAGTCAGCTGGACCCCTGCATTTCACATTCCACTCCTTCTAAGAGCTGACGTCACAACCAACAGGTGCACTTTACATAGATCCTGTGTAAAACAGCTGCTCCCCACAGTGGAAAATAGGTCTTGGCTCTTACTTTTCCAGAAATGCCCATGCTTGTTTAATATTTTCCCCTTAGAGATCTGTTCCAGTTTCAGCATTGGAACCGGGGAAAGAAAAACAACAACACTGTTTTGATTCTGCAGTTCAATGAATCACACTGACTCTCAGCACTGAAATTCATCCACAGCAAACGTGTGGGTGAATAGACCTGCTTGGATGACCATAGCCCCAGGGATTCTGGGGAATGTTGTCAGTTACTTTGTTATGCAAACACATGTCCTGATTTCTTGGTTTTCTGTTCCATTGAACAGCCTTTGCCTTTTAACCCCCAAGACTCAAGAAGCATGAAAGTGTCAAGAATACATTGTCAACCACCAGCTATGTCCATCTGTGGGAAAGGTTAAGAACATAAGAAGTGCCCTGCTGCATCATACATGAAGCTACCTTATACTGAGTCAGATCACTGATCTGTTGTATTAATGAGCATCATATCAGGACTTGAGACCATGGTTAGTCTTAACTTTAGCTCCAGGTAGGAAGACCTCCTTCATGAGACCTCCTGGTCTCCCTCTTCATTGCCTGCTTGCCTGATGGGGACTGGTAAAGGGGGAAAATGTCTTTAAAAGCAGGGTTGCACTGGTGGTATGATGTCACTCCCAGCAAATATCTAGAAGTGATGTTACTGCCAATGTAATCCCAATGCAATGCTCTAGGATTCAGACAAAAAGCTATGTAATATATTTATTTATTTATTTATTCATTCATTAGATTTCTATCCTGCCCTCCCACCGAAGCGGCTCAGGGCAGCTTACAACAATTATAAAACCAGCATAAGTACATATATAAAATAAAAATCAATAAAATAGCTCAGCTCATTTCCAATTAAATAAATACAGTTAAAACCATTTAAATGTGGCGGTGTTGTATAATAAAGTGCAGCACGGCCAATATAGGGTCTTTCCTACTGAAAAGCCTGGCAAAAAAGCTCCATTTTCATGGCCCTGCAGAATTGCTGGAGGTCCCGCAGGGCTCTGATCTCACTGGGGAGCTCATTCTAGAGCATCGGCGCCACTAGGAAGAACACCCTGGTCCTAGTCGCCGCCAACCTGGCGTCCCTAGGCTGGGGGGGGGGAGGCAGTTTTGTGTACCAGATCGCAGTGCTCTCTGGGGAATATGTGGGGAAGGGCGGTTCCTCAGGTAGGCAGGCCCCTGACCATAAAGGGCTTTAAAGGTCAAAACCAGCACCTTGAAGTGGATCTGGAACACTATTGGTAGCCAGTGCAACAACTTTAGCACAGGCTGGATGTGCTCCTGCATAGTGAGGCCGATCAACAGCCTGGCCGCTGCATTTTGCACAAGCTGCAGCTTCCGGAGTTGCCCCAAGGGCAGCCCCATGTAGAGAACATTGCAGCAGTCCAACCTCGAGGTGACCATAGTGTGGATCACTGAAGCCAGATCATTGCATTCGAGGAAGGGGACCAAGTAACTAATCATCCGAAGATGGTAAAAGGCTGTCTTGGCAGTGGCTGCTACCTGGGCCTCCATTGTCAGGGAAGCGTCCAGGAGCACTCCCAAACTCCTGACCTTCGGCGCTGGCACCAATGGCACCACACCGAAGGCGCATAGGACCTCCGTCTTCATCGGATTCAATTTCAATTGGCTCAGTCTAAGCCATCCTGCCACGTCCTGCAACACCCAGTCCAGATCTTCCGGGGTAGAGCCAGACTGACCGCCCAACAACAGATAGAGCTGGGTGTCATCCGCATATTGGTGATACCCTAGCCCATGCCTCCTGGCAATCTGGGCAAGGGGGCACATATAGATGTTAAATAGCATTGGGGAGAGCACTGCCCCTTGTGGCACTCCACAAATTAGTGGGTGCCTTCGGGACAGCTTCTCCCTAAGTGCCACTCTTTGTCCCGGACCCTGGAGAAAGGAGACAAGCCATTGCAAGGCAAGCCTCCGAATCCCCACGTTGGCGAGGCGGTGGGCGAGCAACTGATGATCGACCGTGTTTAATGCCGCTGACAGGTCCAACAACAGCAGCACCGCTGTCCCGCCCCAATGCAGATGACTCCGAAGGTCATCTGTGAGGGCGACCAGTGCTGTCTCCATCCTGTGACCCAGGCGGAAGCCGGACTGGAAAGGATCCAGTGTGGGAGTGTCATCTAGTTACAGTGTTACATTGATGTCCTGTTGGTATGACATCATTCTCTCCATTCCTCCTCCCTCTCCCATTTCACTAATGTATGTCATCTTAGTTTAATCACAGGCTTGTCTTAGTTTGTTCCTTTACACTGCCTCCTTAGCTATAGAGTGAAGTTGATGAAATCAATATTTGTCAAAGCAAACCAGAGTTTGAATGATCATCTGCAAGTTAAATCCTGCATTCATAAAACAACTGTAGTTAAAATGAACTGTGGGGTTGTCTTATGTCTTCACTGAACCAGAATTCAGTACTGTTAAAGAAGAGTGATGACCACTATAAACTCTCCTAAAAATACTTGTGAAAACAGACAGGAAAAGATGCTCTTTGAACAATGTTAATTTAACTCTACATTTATCACTACAGTGTCACTACATATTATATTTTGACATATCTTGTTTATGACTGCTGTTTTAAAGAAAAGTATTAAAATTAAAATTAAGAAATATAACCAGGGGTGGCCAAACTGCAGTTTGGGAGCTGCATGTGGCTCTTTCACGCAGTCTAATTTAATGTTTATATAAAGCAAATTTGCATATTTTCTTTTTTTTCCAATCCCCGAATGGATATTTTTATTTTTGCAATAAACTACAAAACTACAAAGAAAATATTAGGGAGGGAACTACATCTAGGGATAAAGAATAGATGTGGTCACTATACTAAAACCCCAAGAGGAGGAGATCTTATCCCTGTTAGTGTAAGTGTTAATACTATAAGTGTTAGTATCACAATATACTTGTAGAGCCTACCCCTCAAAAGCCCTCTGGCCTGGAGCCTATCGCAAAGGCTCCGTGGGGGTGTCACTTGAGGTGGCACCCCTCCAAACCGCTGATGTGCGGATCGCTCTCCCACGATTCAGGGAGAACGTCCACCATCACTGCTCCATAAACCGGAAGTCCAAATTTGCATATTTTCAATAAAAACATTTGTGTAATATTTGTTCATATCTTGTAGCTCTCAAACATCTGACTTTATTCTGTGTGGCTGTTACGTTAAGCAAGTTTTGCCACCTCTGTTATAAACCACTAGTAAGGAAAGCCCGTCGTGGCGGTAGACGACGGGCCCTAGATAGGAAGGAAGGGCGAGTGGAAGGGAGGAATGGAGAAGAGGAGGTAGAGAGAGAGAGACAGAGGTAGATAGGGGGGAAGAGAGAAAAGGGGTGGAGACAGAGTGGGGTTAGTGGTAGTAATTTGGAAAGAAAGGAAGGGAGAAAGGAAGGAAGGAAGGAAGGAAGGAAGGAAGGAAGGAAGGAAGGAAGTAAGGA
>NW_015160233.1:146715-149981 GCF_001447785.1 Gekko japonicus
GGAAACCGGCGACGGAGGCTCCAGGCCTCCGGCGCCGGCCTGGACTGGGGGCGGGGGGGTGGGGGGAACCGGCGACGGAGGCTCCCCTCCAGGAGGGGAGGGAGGCGGCGGACGGGCCGTGCAGGGCCCGTTCGCCAGGCAGGATGGGTGCTGGAGGTAGGGAAGCCGGCGGACGGAGCCTATCGGCTCCGTTCGCCGCTGGGCTGAAAGCGTCCCTTACCGTATGTGGGGAAGATGGCCGCTCAGAAGAGCTGGCTCCGATGACTGGCTCCCTCCCCTCCCAGCCACCCAGCCAATGGCAGGGCAGGTTGGCTGAGGGAGCCAGTCATTGGAGGCAGCTCTCCTGAGTGGCATATTTTCCACCCATACACTAACGGGGCGCGTTTTAGAATTTTGGCAGCGACTACTCTTTTATATAAGGGAGAGATAAGTACCTTCCTCCATACAGAAAGGATCTTCCAATGACAAACAACTTGTGCTAGAAATGGTGTAAGAGGAAGTGAAACTGGCTTCAAATATGTCTATCTACTTTTTCCAAACCTACACCAACAGTCATCCATGCTCATACGTCTCCTTTCTGCTTCTGATCTCCCCACCTGACTTCTGACAGGGAAGAGGAGAAGGTCAGTCTCTTTCCTTTACACTGTTGCCCCTCTATTTCCTGCTACACCTTCACTCCTGTCTTTCATCCTAGCCTGTACTTCAGGTCAGGGAAGCAATACAATGTATATCTTGCCTACAGATTTCTGTACAGCTGTTATAGAGAAATCCTGGTACCAAAAGTGGGAAACCTCAGAATGTATACTGTCTTAGCAATTTCTCCTGTCTCCTTGGGGTAGCTCCTATCAGACAGATAAGACATATTGGTTTATAGAATCTGGTTTACAGACACATTATTCCTTGAATCATTTCAGTTGGGAAAGTATGCTTCATAACATCTGCAGCTTCTCAATGCAAACAATTTAGAGAATTAATGGCATTGTATAGAACCAATATCTCTTCTACCCACATATAACACAGTAACAAAGTCAAACTAATAATTCACTCCCTAAAAATGGGGGGAGGTTCATTTGATAGCTTGATTGCAAATGAGAGATTTCATCACAGTTAATCTGCTGCTATTTGATCATTTGTATTAAAATACTGATTAATGATGATCATTTCCAGACAAATGTTTGCCCTGCAGCTCTGGAAGGGATATGCTAATATTGATTGCTTTCCAGCAAAAGGTTTTTAACGGACCTGTTAGCATAGCCAGAATGCTTTACAGTGTTAAAGAAGATTAAGTTGACAGCAAGCCATTTTCAGTTGTCACATGAACAACTTTCTATGCAGTTTGTTTACTGAGTTTAGTGAAAATTAATTACATATATCAAAGGGAAATATGCTGATTTAATTTGAATATTTGTTTGGTTTTATTTGAGCAGCCTGAAAGCCATTTCAAGATTAAGTACTTTAATTAAATGAATTAATAAACTAAACTGATATAGGGTCACTTCCTGAGGTAGAACGGCAATTGCTTTTGAATAAACATGTTATTCCAAAGTGTAATTAAATGTCAATTTATTATTGGCCCACTACACCATATAAATATGAATGGTTGTGGAAGAAAAAAAATAGTCCACTGTTATTACTTGAATAAATAGAAATGTTTTTTTAAAATGTTTTGACAATAAGAAGAGCATTGAGAAACCTGTTATTTCAAAATTCAATAAATCCCAAATTTTAACTGTAGGTGAAAGAAATTGGCAGATGGAATTCTATTTATATTCATTAATATAATAAGGTAGTAAAAACAGACAGAACATGTTTCAGCCTTTTCTTCTCTGATGGAAGTGATAAAAGATAGTGCTTTACAAATAAATATGGTTATAAGGAGTAGCTAGTTTGCTTTTATTACAAGACATTTAAATGTTTCCTGAGAACAAAACTGCTTTTCCCTTTAAAATCTCCAACCAAAAAAAGAAAGAAAAAAAGACCAGTTAAGTCCAGTTCAAGACCAAGGCAGCAAGCTGGTATGTGCATTGCCTTTTACCATTCGGAGCATTAATAACAAAATACCCTAGCTGAAGGTACACACAGAAATTGCTGTTTCGGAATGCAGGGTTTTGGCGGTTGCACCAGGGTGAGCTCCTGTGTGATGGCTGGATTGGAGGCTTTTATAGAGGAGTTCTTGGGCTCTCGAACTCCAATGAGCTCCCTGAAGAGGAGCTCATTGCAGGGGGCTTGACTTGGACCCCCCACGAGTGGCAGTGAGCGGGTGGAAGTCTGGGAGCTGCCTCAACACAGAATCCAACTGAGAGCACCCATGTCAGCCTTCCTTTGCATAGCAGCCCCAGTCTTCCTTGGTGGCCTACCAATCAAGTACTGACCCTGCTTAGCTTCTAAAATCTGATGAGATTTAGCTAGTCTGGACTATTACAGCTGCTGCTTAGACACAGAGATATTTTGAAATTAATGGAGCTATATCCAAGTCTCTCTGTCTTCAGCTAATATCTAGATGCATGATATAATTTCGACTATGATTTGAATTCAGACCCTATAACTAGAAATCATTTCAATCAGAAATGCAATTCCCCCCCCCACCCCCCAGCACTCAAAGAAGATAGTGAAACTATCAGGGAGTAGTCTAAGGTTCAAGATGTGGTACAATAAATAATAAAATAGATGGTGCTTTCAGGAACTTTTTAAAAAATGCATTTTCTTCATGCCAGGCAATCATAACAAACTCCTGTGCAACTCCGACAGGAGCGAAAGCTGTCAGCTCAGAAGATGAGTCTATTAGTTTTCATTTTGGATGTTAGGAACAAGGCACACCAGCTTTTGTAGTCTTATGGACCCCGTGAATTCAGCTTGGATCAAGTTATTGCTGTTTTAAAGATTATTTATCTAGATTATTTTTAGATCATTGAAATGAAAACAAACACACTTCCTAAAGGCTAGCACAGGTTCTGATGTTCTCCTTGGCCTTATTGGTCATGTTTCCCATTACTGCTTCTCTCCAGTCAATCTTTTGTACAGAATTCCCACTGAAGCCAATGAGGAGTTAATCGGGGTGGGGGAGGGAGGCATGCAGAGCTAATATGAAGTATCAAAATATTTTGTTGTAGAAAAATGTTTGCCAACCCCCAAGGTCAAGCTCATTTTGTACTCTATAACCTTTTCTATTAATGTAATTGTTTGCTTTCCCAATATAAAGGTTTTCTCAGCTTTTGAATTTGGTAGCATCTCCCCTCTGAACCTCTTGTGCTGCTGGTTTTAAAAAG
>NW_015160233.1:150043-175394 GCF_001447785.1 Gekko japonicus
CCAGAGATTGTATTTTGTATTTGGATGTTTTAAACAATATTGATGTAAATGGTCAGCAGAAGAAGGGGAAATAGCCAAAGGGAAAGTTTTAAGTATGTGTAAGAGAGATTATTGGTATCTTGAGCAAGAAATATGAAGCGACAACACCTTTATAGTCTCTCCAAATATTTTCTTCATGTAGGGATGGGAACTATTTTGATTTAAAATAAGGACTTAAACTGCCTTATACATGTGTATAATAGTTAGCTTTCACCTGAAAACACATACCCAACTATTTCTCCAAAACAGCCAAAGTTACTAAGTTTAAGCCTTTGAAATTTCATTTGGTTTTACTTTTTATTCCTTGAGAAAAATATTGTGATCCTAATTCAATAAATCTTTTAGAGCCCGTCTCTTGCTCTGCAGCTTAATGGGTGTAACACTGAACATGGGTGCTATATAAATGTAATAAGGGATTTTTCTAAAAATGCATGAAAGATGTAAGAGCAATGCCAGACAGAAAAATATCTAAAGAAGAAAGGTAAAATACAGCAGCATGGGGCCTAAACTGTATTAAGCACAAAACATAACATTGTACAAAGTTTGTACAGGTTCCATAATTTGGAGGTTCAGGTGGCAGCCTCAGTTGGCTCCAGTGCAAGGGCTGTAGAAAGTCTGCACAAGGATCCCCAATCAGCCTGACATTCTTCTCCCCTCCTCCCCCCACCCTGAAACATTTCCAATCCTGAGAAAGTTTATTCCCAAGGCTGAAGGACCCACATGGAGTAATAGCCACCATAGATCAAAAGGCTGAAGTGGGAAGGGGAAAGGGCGAAATCACTCCTTTCTTTTTTTTATCAGCCAAGGTCCATTTACTCAAGAAGCAATTTTACCCCTTCCCCCTCCCCACTACAGCTTCCCAACACACAGGTCCTGTACCCAAAGAATAAACTTTCCTGGTGTCAGACTTGATTTGAGGTGGTGTTGGGGGGACCAGGAAGATTGGTGACCATCAGTGCCTTCCACTGATATACACTGATATCTATTCCAGTAGCTCTCTCTCTCTCTCTTTTGTTGTTGTTGTTCAGTCACACAGTCGAGTCCGAGTCCAAGTCCTCGCGTCCCCATGCCAGGCCCTCCTGTATCCCACCAAGGAATACCAGGGTCAGTACACAGAGGCAGGCAATGACAAACAACCTCTGAACATCTCTTGCTTTGAAGTCCAGATGGGATCACCATAAGTCAGCTGTGACTTTACAGAGAAAAAAATAATGTCCAAAAATAGAATTAGTGCATGTAGCTTTAAGAAAAGAATGCCTACTGAGCTCTTGGTTGCAGTTTTGGAGGTTGCTAGGCAACCATGATATTGCTGAGGTTTCAAAGTCTTGTTTTCTTCAGGGATAAAACAGCCCTTGAAGGGCCCCACTGTTTTCCCCTATCATGTTCCTTAATGGAGAACTCACCAGGAACAGGCCCAGAGGCAACCATCTGAGACTCACTACCCATACCATGCCACTGTATTTGTTGGTAGCAACCATCATGCAACTAGGCCTAGCCTGGCAGTAGACACTGCACAACTGATCCCAGCCTGGCAGCAGCCACCATGCAATTGGGCTGGTGGTAGGTTGGCTGATGTGGGGGAAGAAGAGAAGGAGCCAGGAAAAGTGGAGAGACAGCTGCGAAGGTAGGAAAAGAGGAAATAGTGCGGGAGGGTGCACAGAGGAAATGGAGATGCTCTCCACAAGTCTCTGTGGGTCCCCAATTTGTATTGTATGACCAAGAAAATTGTTTCCAGACAGAAATATTTCTGCTGTAGTGTTCCCAGAGTTAACAGTTCTCTAACCCAATTTCAAAAATGTAAAATCACAACAAATATGCAGGAAAATATAAGGCATTTCAGCAACTGGACAGATACAAATATTTCATACTTAGGCTCCTAGTCAGGCCTGATTTTGCATTCCAATAAACATCCGTTCTGACCTTGAGAAACCACCGTAAGAATTAGAGGACACATTTCTCCCAACCCCCATTTGTCTTTGGTGATTCTTCCTTAACTAATGCCAGCTGTACTTTGGGGTATGAAACACTGGTTCATTAGGAACTAGGCAATCAGTCATAAAAAAGCCATCCACTTGGAACATTATTCTTTGTGTAGTCTAAGGGAACCACAAAAAACTATTATACAGTATGTAAATTCAAGGAAGATCTAAGATGATAAATAAATAATCAAGGACATAATTGTTCATCTTAAAGCATTGCCTGAAAGAAAAAAAGTTGTACTTTTCTGCCTACATAGCTATTAATATTCTTTCCTTATTAATCTTGTATAGAAAATACAAGCATGCTATACATTTATTCCTGCTCAGAGAGGTGGAGAAACAAGCTGGTGATAACCCCATATTGGAACGTCTCTGTTATATATTACATTGAGTGGTGAGAGGTTCCAGGATAACACTACTCGATTTAGCTTTTGTTGAATGCTGTCATGATTCCAGTCTCCCTGGCACTCAGCTCATTCCCTTCTGCCTGCTGCCTTGGTTGGCACTAAGGAGGTACCTGTAGGGGCCCATGACATTAGACAAAAATGAAAGCCAGACCTTTCAGATACCACCTGTCCTGAAGATGTCCTGACAAATAATGACTGCCACTAGGGAAGGGAAGAACTCAAGAAAGGTAAGGTCCATGTGATGCTGGTCCCAGCCCAGTGTGTGTATGTGGAGAGGCAATGCTGGGCACACAAACAGCCTGCAAGGTAAATCCCATAACCCAAACTGCCAGGTGCATCAGTGTGGACCTGCAATGAATCACATGGGAAAAATGGGTTGCTGCCAAAAGGAAACCCCATAGAAGTAGACAAAAAGGAAAGCCCAACCTACGAGTCCTACAAGTCCACTCAGATAACACAAGTGACACTGGTGTGATGGTGAGGGGATGTTGCTTCCACAGAAGCCCAGTCAAGCTGTGCGTAGAAGGCACACCTTGGCACCAACACCCTACTGGCAATGTTAAAGTGGCCAAGTAGTGCTTGGAACTCCTTTAGTGTGCATTTTGCGATAAATTACTTCACCCAATAGAGACCAAAGGGACTACAGTTTGTTGTTGGGGAGGTGCCCTGCAGCAAATCTAGAAGAGTCCCCAGGTACTAGGTAGATGGGCCCCCTGTCTTGACCTGAGCCAGTGCCACTCCCAGGTCAGCTGCCATGGTTTGAAAATAGGACAGGTGTGTGGCATGAACAGAAGACCCAGCAGGGCCCACAAGGAAAAGTCATCTTGGTAAAATGAAAATGTGTGGACTTGGTGTGGTCCTTGATTAACCAATCAAGGCAAGTGCTAAACACCTTGAGGGTGGGCAGGCCAGAGAGCAGCCCGTGGGCATAGACTTGTATGTTCTATTTATTGTCTTTACTGTTTTTGCAACCAGTCCGAACAGCAAAGCCTTGTCCCACAGGAAAACATGGAATAATTTTAAAGTTGTTGTTGCAAAAGTGATTTGACAACAGCTGCTAGTAATTTTACCACATGCAGGGTAGTTTATTTGTCTTCATCTCTAAGTAACCAGGATGATTTTGCTTTTGTAAAGAGGAAGTCCTGATTAAATAAAGGGGAGATCAGTTCATCTTTCAGAGCTGAAAAATTGGGGCAATCCACAGAGACACTTTTACTGCTGCCACAATTACAGAGTTGATCTGAGTATGAAATCCCATTAAATCTTCCTGACATCACAGCTGAAGGTAGGGCATTCGGGTGCATTAGCCTGAATGTCCTTCTATACTTTGGAAGGGATTGTCTCTTAGATAAGTAGTTTGACATTGTTGTTGAAGGCTGAATGCCTAGTGAAAAGGTTGAGAACACTCTGTGGGCTCTAATCGATGTGCTCTCATAGTCAAACATCTTCTAATGAGCTGTGACCATTCTTGTCTAAGGCATAGACTTGTTGATATACCAGTAGCCCACAAATTTGAAGCCAGGAAGGCAGAGAGCCCCTGGATGAATGGGGAAAAGGTAGAATGCTGATTGTATGTTGCACTTTTCTATGAGGGAGCCAGGGGCTCACAGGCCTTGACTATATGCACTGCATGTCAAACATAGGCGTAATGCACAGAACAAAATTCCAGGGTGATTGCATCATTAACAGAAGACCCCTTAGGGGGGCGGAGCATCGGTCGAGCATGGCGGACGCATTCTGAGTATTCTCCGTGCCACTCTCCCGATTTTCCCAAAAAAAACAGAAACCCCATCACAATTTACAGCCTCCGGAATATGGGCAAAAGCAGCGACAAGAAGACACAACGAAAAGAACTTAAAACGGTAAAGTCGAACGCTTTTTTTTGGCCCTTATAAAATGAAAGTAATCTCCGAGGTAAAAACTCTAACGCCAAACAAAATGGCGGACGGAGAGAAAACTGTCTCCGGGACCGGAGAAACCTTAACAAAAGAGGACTTAAAAGATACCCTGGGGGCATTTAAACAAGAGATCTTAGTAAATATAAAGGAAAATATCAACGAGATAATAAAACCCCTTGCTGACAAACTCGAAGCTCTTTCTATTGCAACTCAAAACATGGCGACTACGGCAGAAACTGCATTAGAAGCAGCGATTGCCAATCAGAATGATATACAAAGCCTACAGGAAAATGAATCTTGGGCAAAAGAACTAATACTTATCCTTGAGTACCGCTCAAAAGAGCGTTTCTTGAAATTTAGAGGCTTCCCTGAGTCAGCTGAAGGGTCTGACGACATGATGACTTTCCTTTCCACGTGGCTCAGTTTTGCCAACCCATTCTCATGTCCATCGTTGTAGCTAAAAATTGCTTACTTGGCCGAGTACCTTTAGACTGCACTGCTTTGCATGGTTTGCCAACCTCCAGATGTGGCCTGGAAATCTCCTGGAACTACAACTGATATCCAGGCTACAGAGTTCACTTCCTCTGGAGAGAATAGCTGCTTTGGAAGGTGGACTCTGGCATTCTGAGGTCCCTCCCCAAACCCTGTCCACTTCAGGGTCCACCCCCAAATCTCCAGAAATTCCGCAGCCCGATATCAGCAACCCTAATCTGCCCACCCCAAACAGCGATGTCGCACAGCGACACTCTGCTTTTTGGGCAAAACTCTATGGTTTGAGCCCAGTTTTAACCATAGAGTTTGCCCAAAAAGCAGAGCATCAGCACCAACGTGATGACGTCACTTCTGCGTGGTGCCATCATGTATGGGATGTCGCTGTCCACTACTGAACCGCCCTCTAAATCCCCCCGCCGGCAACCCTAATCAGGAGGACAAGCTGTCCCCAGGCTGAGCTACTCTACCTCAAGGCAGCAAGAGAGGGAGAGAGAAAGAGAGAGGACCATGAGAGAAATGAGGTAGCTCCACCCATAAAGTGGGGGATTCATCCTGGTAAGCATAGCACAGCCTACCTACTGGTGGGAGTGGGCTCCTATTGGGAGTTGAGGTGTTTCATTGTGAACCCCTTGGCCAAGTTCCCAATGGTGTTAGGGAGCCCCTGGCTCAGAGCACATGATCCCTTTGTCCAATGGAGTGTGGGAACCTGGCAGTTTCTGGACCCCTGCTGCAAAGTGCATACATGGAACTCGGAGAGGGGGGAAGCCACAGCCAGTGCTGGAGTGGGTGTGCCTGGCCAGGTGGGGCTGCAAGTGGTTTTCTATTCAGTGAAGCATCCACAGCCATTAAAGGACTATTAAGATTAAGAAAGCCAGTTTGGTGTAGTAGTTAGGAGTGTGGACTCTAATCTGGGAGAACTGGGTTTGATTTCCTACTCCTCCACATGCAGCTGCTGGTGTGACCTTGGGTCAGTTACAAGTTCTTTCAGAGCTGTTCTCTCACATAGCACTTCTTGAGAGAGCTCTCTCAGCCCCATCTACCTCACGGTGTCTGTTCTGGGGAAGGGAAGGGAAAAGAGGTTGTAACTACTCTGAGACTCCTTTGGGTAGTGAAGGGTGGGATATTAATCCAATCTCTTCTTCTCTTTTTTTCTTAATCTTTTGTCAAATCTCTGACTTCCTTCCGGAGTCACTGTAAGCAAAACCATATTGATAGGGCCATTCATGAAAATCAGACAACCAGTTCAGAAGAGTACTGAAAACAACACACATTTTAAGCTGCTCCCCTGTATCATCAAAGCTGTACTGACTTTTTAAACCTAAATTTTGTGTATGTGTTAGAGAATTGGAAGTCCCCATGTGCTCTTTTGGTATTTAATAGCAAAGAGGCACTCTGCAAAGAGTTCAACAGAAGCGATTTTCTTGTTCAGTTTTCTCTTTTAAAAATAATGAAGTGTTCACTAAGGTTGGATATGTCACGGAGTAATACTCCACTGCAATGAATTATAAAAAGTAGTAATTCAATGTAAGCTGTAATCACTGTGTTCTGCAGCAAGATTAACACTCATAGGCATGATATAAAATAGATTTATCTCTATGTATAGCATGTCTTCAAATGGATTGCCAAGGTGAGGCATTTAAAGTATGCTGCCCTTGCTCAACAGCACATTGAGTCACTATCTGCAGAGGGTATTCCCATGCAGTGCTATTCATTTGGATGATTTCCTCTGTCTCTTTTTGACTCAACAGAATTGTAATATTTTATTTTTAAACATTCCTTAGCAATTGTAAGAAATGTTAAAAGTTCTCAAGTGAGAAGCAGTAATAAAAACTGCTACATATTCCAAAACACACAAACCCCAAAGCTAGCCAGATCTATAATGAATAATCCCTCATTTTCAAAGACCTTTATCAGTTTTATTTTGGTAGATTGCATCATGTGATTTTGGAAAAGCCATGAATAAAGGTATTCCATCTCATTTCAAATTTTAGCTCTGCATGTTGCCTAGACCTTTTCTGACCATGCCATGCTGTTGACCCCCTTTAATATGGTTGAATCTACATGTGTGTTTCTTGCCGGTTTCCTGACATTTTCGCTCCCATCCCCCAACAATGTCTACATTTGCATCCAGTTTCATGCTGGCAGTGCGCCAGTATAAAAATCAGTGTCTGCATATGTTTCCTGCCCTCTGGTAGTGACTCTATTGTCATAGCCGTTTCGCACTGGTTTAAATGAATGCTGTTCTTTGCTGCTCTAGCCCCTCCTTTCTGGTTTTGTTGTGCTGTCAACCTAATGCAGACATTTTTGAGCCGTTGCTCCGCTAATTCTTAAATAATTCCAACTGGTGGCACACAATAAACTAGGTGGTAACTCATGGTTCGATTCCAACAGTACTCTTTTCTTTTTTTACTAGCTAGTCCCCACAATATATTTATTAAATTTTTATCTTGTTTTGAAGCTTTTATTTCTTGACCTTTCAGAAATGGTTTCCACCGGGAATGGGAGAATGCATTTGAACTATGGACATCCGTGGGCATACGATGCCTACAAGACCTAACTGACAAAGGAGAACTTCTGTCTAAATAGAAATCTGAAGATAAATTAAAAACTAAAATACCTTGGTTAAGGTATTACCAACTCAGGAACTTAATAGAGAGAGTAAAGGATTCGAACACTCTGATACGACCTAAAACATCCTTTGAACAACTTCTCAGCAAATCAAACCTCAGATCTAAAGGGCTGTTATCGAGGAAAATGTGTGCTTCTTCCCAACATGAAGGCCTGGGATAAAGACTTGAAGACTGACACAACGGTACACCGTTGGACAAACATATGGGGCTCCCATCCAAACAAATCAAGAGTGTTTAATATCAGACCACAATATTTCAAAACTCTCACCAGATGGTACCTCTCCCCAGCCCGACTACAGCACATGCATTCCAAATACAGCGCTGAATGTTGGAAAGGATGTGGCTCCACAAGCGACTTCTACCACTATTGGTGGTCTTGCCTGGTTATAAAAGGCTTCTGGATTCAGGTCCTAGAAGAAATAAACAAAATAAGTCAGAGCATATCCCACTGGATCCAGCCATACTACTTCTGAACTCAACACATACCACAGATGACAGAGAAATCCATGTCTCTGAATTGACTGTCACGTTGATCGCCACGGCGCGGCTCACTATTGCTTCCTCTTGGAAGTCTACGGTACCTCCATCCATGCACCAATGGAGGAACAAATGTTGGGATCATTATGTAATGGATAAAATTGCTGACACATATGTAATACATACACAAAGACAAGTAGGATCACAATCTAGATTTGTTAGAAAGTGGTTCGCTTTAATAACATATTTCACAGAAAATGACACTCTACCACCAAACCCTGGTTATTCTGACTGGATCCATTTATAAGTTGTGAGCTTCTTTGAGGGTCTGAGCATTATTTTGATATACCTTTTAAAAACTAGATTGGTAATGGTATGATACAATTAGCAACAATTACGGATTACCTAGAAAATTGTATGGATCTGAGAAGTTGTATGTTATAAGCAACATGTTTGGTATTATTACTGTTTTACACTGGTTTATTGGTTTATACACGCTATTTCTTACGTATGCTTGGCTTATCTTTCAATAAAAAACTTTATATCTATATCTATATATCATCTATCATCTATCTATATATGTTTTCTTATAGTTTTGTGGTACCATATTTAATAAAAACAACTCTAGAACAAATGGAATATTTCTGTCTAGCATTTTTTGCAATATCTCATGTATCCAAATCCAATATTTTTAACAACATTACATGTCCACCACATAGGATAATAAGAACCAGTGCAGAGTTTACATTTCCAACATAAATTCAACATATTTGGATACCATTTAGCTAAATTTTCAGGTGTCATGTGCCACCTATAGAACATCATGTTTACATTCCATATCTTAAACCATTGGTCTAGCTGTATATTATGGCCTATATTTTATGCCCACAACCATTGAATCTGTTACTATCTCGTCTTGCATTCTCATAGCTAATAATACAGTATAAAATCGCTTTATAAATTTCCCTTCTAAGCACATCAAGATTTTATCCAATTCTATGGGTGAATCATAAAAACCTGTGGTTTTAACCTTTACATATCTAGAATCCAACTGTGCTCTTTCCCACCAGTTCAGGTAAATATTTCTTCTTTTTAGGTTGTCTTGCTGTAATAATTTATTTTGATTATCCAGCAAATCTTCATATCTCCATAATAACTCTTTTGTAAATGTCATAGTATTTGTGAAGGCCTCTAGGGGTGAGACCCATTTTGGGATTTTGGTATATCACGTCTTCTGAACCTCTTCCCATGTCTTTAATAATGCTGCTCTTGACATACGTTGTTTAAAATATTTATGATTACAAGGAGAGGGGCTGCCTACCAGCACCCAGGTGGCAGGGCTTGCTCTTCTCTGCTCCTTCTTCTTCCAGGCAGTCTTTTTTTGGCGTTCCAGCTCTGGTGTCCTGGAGTAGGTCTGTTACTCCCGCGGCTTCCTTTGGCGGGCCCATCCTGGTGCGTGGTTTTTATGTCTGCTGCAGCCCCGGCCAACGTCCATTTCTGGCTCCGCCGTGCCTGCACCAACACGCCACTGCATCTTCCACGGCTCCGCCTCCACCTCCACCGGATTGCTCGATGTTGCATTTTAAACAACGTATGTCAAGAGCAGCATTATTAAAGACATGGGAAGAGGTTCAGAAGACGTGATATACCAAAATCCCAAAATGGGTCTCACCCCTAGAGGCCTTCACAAATCCTATGAGTCTTGTAAGGCTTTCAGTTTAATTCTGGGTTTCTTTCCTTGCAAGATAAATTGTTTCACAAGTTTATCTATTTCGTTAAAAAACTTATGATTTCCTAAAATTGGTATTGTTTGGAATAAAAATATAAATCTTGGTAGCAGATTCATCTTCACGGTAGCAATTCTTCCCATAAATGACAATTGTAAATGTTTCCAATTTTCTAAGTCTTTTTTAATGGTTGATAAAAGTTCCATATAATTATCTTTTAAGAAGGAGCTGCACCTGTTTGTTAAAGTTTTTTTTCTAAATTTCTAAATATTTTATTTTCTTCTGCACTTCCATGCCAGAATGATCTTGTAGGTTCTGTATCTGTTCTCTAGTACAGTTTTTTGTCAGTATTTTTGTTTTCTTAAAATTAATTTTTAACCCTGCAAATTGTCTATATTTTATCAGATCTAAAAGTTGAACAATAGATGACTGTGGGTCCTCCAAAATAAATACCAAGTCATCTGCAAATGCTTGTAGTTTATACTCTTCACCTTTAATTTTGAGTCCTTTAATTGTCGTGCTGCTTCTTACCATGTTGTTCAGCATTTCAAGGCCAAATATAAACAAGAGTGAGGGTAATGGACATCCTTGTCTGGTTCCTTTTTCAATTTCAATGCTTTGTGAAAAATCCCCATTTACCATAATTTTAACAAATTGTTTCCTGTATAATGCTTTCACCATTGTATAAAAATATTCACCACATTGCCAAGTCAGTAGTCGTTCTAACATAAAGGCCAAGGTTGAGATTATCAAAAGCCTTTTCTGCATCTAGAAATATGAGTGCTAATTGCTTTTTGGGGTGTGCTTCAAAGTATCCGAATGCATTCAAAATAGTTCTGACATTATTTCTCATTTGTCTCTTTGGCAAAAAGACTGATTGGTCTTGATGTTTTGTCTGTACAAAAACTTTCTGCAATCTGTTTGCCAAAATAGATGCATAAATTTTATAATCAACATTAAGCATTGAAATTGGTCTATAATTCCCCATTTCTTTTTCATCAGTATCTGGTTTATGTATTAGTGTAATCAGTGCTTGATTCCATGATTCTGGTAATTTTTCTTGATCATAAATGTTTTGAATGGTATCTTTCAATAGTAAAGCGATTTGATCTTCAAAAATCTGGTAAACTCTGCAGGTAAGCCGTGTGGGCCTGGATATTTTGTTCTTTTTCTGGTTTTTGATTGCTTCAATTACTTCAGAGAAAGGAATAACTTCATTTAAAGTTTTTCTTTGCTCTTCTGAGAATTCTTTCTTGGTATGTTGTTTTTAAAAAGTCTCTAATCTTCTCTTGGTTATTATTCCCCTTCTGGTACAAATTTTTATAAAAATTCTCAATAATATTATTTTAATCTTTAAGGGAGTTTTTTTCTTCCCCTATTTCATTCTTCAATATCTTAATATGTTTTTTCCTGATTTTTTCTTAGCTTATATACCAGCTATCTTGTTGGTTTATTTGCATTTTCAAAAAAGTTTTGTTTTGCAAACTTTTTTTTTGTAATCTCTTGTGTCAATACACATTAAGTTGATGTTGTAAATTCTTGATTTTAATCCTTGATTGGACAGTTGTGGGATCTAATTTCATCTTATCTTCTTCTTGTTTAATTTGTGCTTCAATTTTGTATATATTTTTGTTTCCTTCTTCTTCTGGTCCATTCATCTTGTTTTATAAGCCAACCTCTCACGTAGACCTTAAAGGTGTCCCAAACTATATCCATAGAAATATCTGATTGAATATTTAATTAAAAAAATCTTGACATTCTTTTTTTATTTATTTGGCTACAAAATCTGAATTTTTTAGAAGCCATAAGTTCATAGACCATCTCTTTTTTCTCAGGGTATCTTGCAAAGTTAAGAGAACAGGGTTATGATCTGCAAATAAATAAATGATTTTTTAAAAAATGAAATGCTAAAAGCAATGGCTATGTAATGAAAACAGTAAAAGGGACAACATTCAAATGGAATGGAACTTGTTATTTAATACTAATTCAGGTAACGTGGCCCCATCAGTGGATACTTAAGTCCAAAGACTGGAGCATTGAACACACAAGATAGATCTTTCTACAAACCTAAGAAAAACCCCGGGTTTTCATTATTATTATTGTCTTTACTGTTTTTTGCATCTGGAGTCATAAACAGCAAACCCAAGGTTTTCAGGAAAAAATGTAAATTTTATGTTATGTAATGTATAACCCTATAAATGAATATACTATTGATGGAAAATGAAAATAAATTTATATAAAAAAAGAAAAAAATGTAAATCTTTAAAAAAATAAAAAATAAAAACATAGGGTGACCCGTACTTTTAAAAATAGAATTCCCTCTGAGATCTCAGTGGCCATTGTGGGGGTTGCTAGACAATCACAACAATGCCAGACTTCAAATAATGGCGTCTGTCAGTAAAAGGCAGGAGGGAGGACCCATTTCAGGGCTATTTTGGCCTTCCACTTCAACTCTGCTTCCCTTCCTGGGCAGAGCCATGGCTCAGTGGTAGAGCATCTGTTTTGCATGTCAAAGGTCCTAGTTCAATCCCTGGCATTTCCAGTTCAAGGATCTTGCAGTAGTAAGCTGATGTGATGTGAGGCGATAGGAGGTGCAAAGTAGAAGGGAGGAGGAATGTCATAGACCACACAAATATATTTCTGACAGGCACTCTATCCAGCAAGAAGAGTTTGTCTTTGTTCCCCTAATCACTATCATTTGTTATCACATGAAAAGCATGTCCAGGATCGGCCAATCCCTGTACAATGTCATTGACTTTGGGAAGGCTTTCTGATTTGGTCTGTGTACTGTTTTTCATCCATTATTTTAATAGCTGGGGCTGTGTAAGCTGTTAGTCAGGGGCCTGAAGCAAAGTTTTGCTTATACCTACTGGCAGAGAGATATGGGGTGGGTGGACAGGATACTAGCAGATTCCAAGGTTTCTTCTCTTCCTGGCACTAGGAATTTCCTGGAGGGGGGGAGACTACATGCTGGCTGTTGAGGCTGGTGTCTATATAGAAAAAAAGATTAGGATCCCCACCCCCTTGGACAAAGACAAGCAACTTTTCATTAACATATAAGTAAAGTGGTGGCTTTATATCTTCAATCAAAACTGGAGTGCATGGGTGAAGGGAAGTAAGCCCTGTACTTTTACTCAGCGCTTGAAGCATTTTTCCTTGGCTTACTTCCAGTACTGGGAGTCAGTGGGCTGCGTTAAAAATGCTGAAATATAATAAACAGAAAACAGTAAAGACCAAAAGAACCCAAATATGACACAAACAAAACTTCTACATATCCCTAATATCTGTACACCAACTTTCCACATAACAATGGACTAATGTGTTTTAGTTTTTATCCAATTTCTCAAATACTACCCAGAAACAACAAAGAACCTTTGCCCATTTAAGGACCCATATAAATACAATCCTGCCAACCTAGCAGTTCGAAAGCAAGAAATTGCAAGTAGATAAATCGGTACCACTTTGGTGGGAAGGTAACAGCGTTCCGTGTGCCTTGGTGTTTAGTCATGCCGGCCACATGACCACGGAAACATCTTCGGACAGCGCTGGCTCTTCAGCTTTGAAACGGAGATGAGCACCGCAACCCTAGAGTCGGATTCGACTGGCTTTCGAGCAAGGGAACCTTTACCTTTACCTATAAATACATGTAATAAAACACTGAAGTGCCACAAGAGTTGTCTTTTTAGAAGGAGAATTCAGAATATGTTTTTTATACTGATATTCATTAATTTATTCTAGTCATGTGCAATACTCCCTCTAAGCTTTGGAGTCTTGTGAGTCAAAATTCTACTTTGTGAGCTACTGACATTAAAGTTGTGAGCAAGCGATTTGGCTGCTGCATAAGTTAGTTTGCTCTGGAGCCATCCTTCCTGAGCTAAGGCAAAAGTGTGTGAGCTGGAGGCTAAAAAACTGTGAGCTACCTCATTCTGACTCAGCTTAGAGGGAACACTGGTCATGTGCTAAGTCTTCCTTTAGAATCTTTTTGATTTTCTGTGGTTAGCACAACAGCATCACACCATGCTACAGCATCCGAAGTGTTAAGTGGTCTCAAGAAGTTTGAGCACAGTACCTTGTTATTATCATGTTGATATGGTCTCTAGACTCGCTTTATATCTAATGGGACTTAAACAAGTGATTGTGGGAGTATTCACATATCACCTGGTGGGTCAGGATGGGATGAGAGTGAAAGGACAAACCACAACATTGGGGAGTTGTACTTGTTTCCATATCCTCTTGACTCAACCTAATCAAAATGCTAAAATCTGACAACCAACATGGAAGGAAGGAAGGAAGGAAGGAAGGAAGGAAGGAAGGAAGGAAGGAAGGATCTTCATTTGCAGGGAATATGCAGTGACAATGCTCTTAACAAAACTTTTCTTCCTGAGTAGTAAGGTGACAGAAGAAATAATGAGGTACTCCTAACAGTGACAATACAAATGTGGGAGGGTGTAGTGAAGAAATCTCTGATGTTTACAAAGAATAAGAAGAAAGGACAGTGTTTTTTTTTATTTACTGTCAAAGCCACTTCAGGAAAATGTGTTAGTCTTGGTTCACATTGTGAAGGATCAAAAAAAATATACAAACAGGTATCATTGCAGGAGATTTCTTCATTCATGCATTTGGTTAACCTGAAACTCTATCAAGTCCTCCTTTGTGTTATAAAACTGCAGAAAATATAAATCAAAAGTGAAAGATCAGTCACATTTATTGTTTTACTGAACATTTCTGTACAAGGCACAGGGGCTGGACTTGACAAGATCATCTTCAGAAAGAAATCACAACTGAAATAAGATACAAAGTGAGACTCCTTGTTCTTTCATGTATTGTGGGGGTAAAATTCTAGTGAACTGTGTAGTAACTGTGTATTTCCTACTGTGCACTCAGATGAAGCAATTGTATTTTACAGTGATCATTATCAACTCCAGCATGCTATAATTCTGTCCTAGAAGACCCAAAGATGCATTTATTTCCCCCAACATGCATCAGTTTTATTTTCCATATGACTTTGCAAAAGCCTCTTTGAAATATCTACTAGAAAGGAACTATTGATTGATTTAGGAACAACTATGGATTTTTACCTAGCATGGAGGCCGGGATTAAAGTAGTTCTCCATAGGGAATCAAAATATTATGACCCAGACAGCTTCATAGACAAAGGATTTTGGTTCACAGTACTCCTACATAGTCCTTCAATACTTCTTACTGTAACTTTTTAGTTCTCTTCTCTTCCCCATTGATCCTTCATCTAACACCAGTGTTAACACTTAAAACTTAAAATCAAGCAGTTTAAAAGAGCAGGCACTGCCAAGAAGGCAAACAGATGGAAAAGGAGAAAAGGTAAAGAAATATCCTAAGGCCATGTGAGTCCGGAAATCTTTAAAGCCCTATGTGGTCTGAGACCAACATATCTGCAGGACTGTCTCTCCCAGTATGTCCCTCAAAGAGCTTAATGCTCTATGAATCAACATCTCTTGGTGATCCCTGGCCTGAAAGATATCCACTTAGCCTCAACAAGAGCCAGAGCTTTTTCAGCTTTGGCGCCGGCCTGTTAGAATACTCTCTCGATTGAGATCCGGGCCCTGCAGGACCTAGTACAGTTCCGCCAGGCCTGTAAAACAGAGATGTTCCACCAAGCCTGTGGTTGAGGTGCTGGAATTCCATCTGTATTGGCTTCCTCTGCTCTATCCTTCTCTATAATTTTTTCTTCTTCTTGCCCACCCACTGCGCTAGTACTTTACCATCTATGAGCACAAAGATATAGAGTTCTGGGAGTATTTGTTACCTGTGCTATGCATTGTTATCTAATGGGTTAGGATTAACTGATTTTATATAGGTTAATTGATTATTATGTATGTTTTAATTGTGCTTAATTTTACTGTTTTATATGCACTGTTGTAACTCACCCTGACCCTTGCTGTGTGTGGGGGGGATAGAAATAAATAAAAAAACAGGAGAAAGTTTGAACTGGGAATGACAGAAATGTAATAAGAGCAGGTGGAAGAAAAAGCAAAGGAGTAGTTAAGAGTGGCAGATTCTAATCTGGAGACCAGGTTTGATTCCCCACTACTTCACATGAAGCCTGTTCGGTGACCTTGGGCCAGTCACAGTTCTCTCAGAACTTTCTCAGCCCCATATACATTTGAAGGTCAGTCAGTCAGTTTTTATTCGGTGCATAACCAGCACAATTCAGTTAAAACAGTTTAAAATTTCTAGGGTTCATTCATAAAACATTTATAAACCAATCTGCACTCATATCAATCTTATCTGAGACCCTATGATTGAACTGCATATAAATACTTATAAGCTACATTATAAACAAATAAAATGAAATTTATCCAATGTGCTTCTTATTTTATCTGCTTCCATTCTTTACTTGATCCTTACAAATTCTATAAGCTATTGCCAGAAACCTGGCACAAATTAGAGAAAGCTGAGGATTGGAATCAAATAGAAATTTCTTGCTTATCTCTGTATTTGGGTATACAAGGAACTTCCCTAATATGGGTTGGAGAAACTTTACATTAATTTTTTTTTTAGTATACACAATGCAATAATATGTGCTCCATTGTCTCTACTTTTCCTGAACCACAAGGACATATCCGCTATGTCATTGGCACCTTTTTATACCGGCCTTCTACTACTGCTGGTGGAAAAATATTGCATCTGGCCATAGAAAAAGCTTTGCAATAAGATGGAATTTCTAGGAGTGATAAGTAAGTTGCCGGGGCGACCACATATCTTATTTCCTGGGGAGCCAGAAAGGTCGGCACTGCGGTGATATCACTCTGCCTTTCAGTATCAAATATTCTTTCACACCGCAACATCTGGGAAGCGGCGTGCACCCGTCCCCGATCCATCCCTTCAGGCCGATAACACGCAGCAAAAAAGAACCTACAAAAGAGCAGTACCTACCTGAAACGCCATAGCAAGCGCAGCCGTGGGATCACCGGCGCACCCATCTTTAGGAGCATTTGAGGCTCCCAGCAGAGCTGCACATGCGCACACATGCACAGCCGGCTGCCTCGCTCTCCCTTCCGTGGCTTCCCCCCGGCATCTGATCGTGCCGGGGAGCAACTGTGCGGCGGCTCAGGGGATCTGTCTGATTCCGCCACCGCATGTCTCTTTTGGTGTGGCTCTAAAAAGCCGCACTTTGGCCGCGTCATTTTCCCCCGTGTGACCGGGGCCTTAGCTTCTCAAAAGAGTTGAGGCTTGATTTGACCTAGAACCCACTTATTTGTCTTTTGGTCCATAGTATCTGTAAAACTCTCCTCCAACACCAGATTTCAAAGGAATCAGCTTTCTTCCTGCCAACTTTCTTCATTGTCCAACTTTGACATCCATACACAGTAATGGGGAACACTACAGTAGAAAATCTTTAACTAATTTCTTTGTCATCAGCCTTAAAGCTGTGCAATCCCTCAGTAGTCATTACTTCTGTCTTCTTGATATTTAAGTTGTAATCCAGTTGTGGCATTTTCTGTCTGTTGGTGCCTGTTCCAGCATTGCATTCACTGGTCCGTCTGAGGTTTCGCGGGCTGTAGGCTGTTCGCTGGGTGCAGGTACCCCTTGCCTGGTCTCCAGCTCCGGCAGCTCTGGCAACTCTGTGTCATCCTCGTCTGGGGTCATTGAAGCAAGCCTGGCTCAGCAGGGAGGAGATGGTGGCAGAGTTGGTTGATGTGCCTCCTCAGTACCTGTCCGCTGTCGGTGGATACTTCGTAAGAGAGGGGACCAGTGACTCATATGACTTTGGCTGGAATCCAGGTGGAGCCGCTGGAGAAGTTCCCGGCATAGACGGGGTCACCCAGAAAGAACCCTCGGGGTGCTGCTTGATACTCAGAGATCACATGATGCTCTGCCGTGCAGTCAGAGTGCATCTGGTCTAGGCATGTGGTGAGGCGTCGCCCCATGAAAAGTTCCGCTGGGCTGTGGCCAGTATAGGTGCATGGGGACACCCGCTGACCAAAGAAAGTTCATGAGCCAGTGGTCCCAGTCTCCCTGAATGATCTGCCACAGCATGTCCTTGGTGTTCCTCACCATCTGCTCTGCCTTGCCATTGGTGGTGGGTGGAAGGGTGTGGACCTTACGTGACTGATGAGGTAATGGCCCATGAAGTCTTGGAACTTGCCTGAGGTGAAGGCTGTCCCGTTGTCCAACACCATGGTGTTGAGGATTCCACTGGTACAAAAGATTCTCCGGAGGGCACAGATTGCTGTTTGGGATGAAGTGGAAGGGACTGGGACTACCTCTAGCCATTTCGTGTAGGAGCCCACCAGGATGAAAAAATCTGTCCCTGAAAGTGGACTCCCACGGCCTGGGTGGTGCCCGGGGCGGTTCTGGATGGGTCTCTTGGCAGGCCTGGCAGTGTTTGACACAGTCCTCTATCTCGCTGTCCATGCCAGGCCACCATACCTAGCTGCAGGCCAGCACCTTCATCCGTACAATGCCCGGATGTGTTTTGTGAAGTGCCACTAAGACTTGCGGCCACAACGGAGGTGGCACCATGACCCAGCTTCCCCACAGCAGGCACAACTTGTGTGCCAACAGTTTGTCCCATCGGGAGGAGAATGCCACGAATTCAGAGCCTGTGTGACCAGCAGGCCATCCCCTCCCCACCCAGTGCAGAACACAGGAGAGGACGCTATCCCGTGCGGTGTGGTGGGAGATGTCTGATACTTGGAGCAGGCAGTTGGGAAGGTTGGCAGGAGCTGGGTCCGAGTCACAGGAGGGCAGTGGCAGGTGGCCGAGGGCATCAGCATGTCCCATTGACTCCCAGGGCAGTGGTGAAGACTGTACTGGTAGTCTGCCAGGAAGATGGACCAGCGCAGTACCCAGGGAGACAGCATCTGTGCCATTTGGTGGTCTGGAGCCAGCATGCCAAGCAGGGGTTTATGATCTGTCACGATGGTGAAGGACCGCCTGTAGAGGTAATAGTGGAATTTTTTCATGCCTGCCACGATTGCCAGGGCCTCCTTGTCGATCTGTGTGTAGTTTTGCTCAGCCAAGGACAAGGTGCAGGAGTAATAGGCCACGGGAACCTCTCGGACATCAGGTAGCTGGTGACTGAGGATGGCTCCAACTCTGTACAGGGACGCATCACAGGCCAGGATGACTGGGAGTGCTTCATCAAAGTACACGAGTATCGTGTTCGAGGTGAGCAGTCTTTGACAACATGGAATGTGGTGGCTTGCTTCTGCCCCAGACCCAGGGGGCTCATTTGTCAAGCAACCAGTGCAGTGGGTGCATGATGGCTGCCTTGTGGGGCAGGAATGAGTGATAAAAGTTCAGCACAAGTGATAAAACTTCAGCAGGCCGAGGAAAGCCTGGAGTTCCTGCTTGGATGTGGGCATTGGGGTGTTGATGATGGCACAGACCTTGTCGGCAGTGGGACACTTTTCCCTCTTAACTTTGAGGCTGGTATCATGGAACCTTTGCAGGACGGCAAGGAGACGGGTGGCGAAGTCCTTGTCTGTGGGGGGGGTGATTAGAACATCGTCGAAAAATGGCTGGACCCCGGGAAATCCTTTAAGGAAAGAGTCCATTTGATTTTGGAAGATTCACTGGCTGACACTGACCCTGAACTGCAGCTGCCGCACTCAGAACGCACCCCTGTGCATTACAATCATCTGGGCCTCAGCAGTTGCATTGTCAACCAGGAGCTGTTGGAAGGCCTGTGCCAAGTCCAGTTTTCCAAAGACTTTGGCCCCTGCTAGGGAGGCCAGGAGAGCCTTATTTATAGTACACTTATAGTTCACACAGTTGCAGACGTCCACGTTGGGCTTAACCAGGGTCACGATAGGGGGCTTAACCAGGGTCACGATAGGGGTCTCCCATGTGGCATGCAAAACAGGCTCCAATACCCCCGGGCCACCAACCAATCCAGTTCTCCATCTATTTTGGGCTTCAGGGCAAAGGGAACACGTCTGGCCTTTAGTCTAATGGACCGCACCTCCAGGTTGAGTTGCAGGGAGACAGGAGGCCCAGTGTAGCAACCAAGCATCCCATCAAATACTGCCAGGAACTCATCCCACACCGTTTGGCAGTCCTTGGAGGCCACGTGGTACACCCCTGTTACTTCAAAACCTAAGGGTGCGAGCCATGATAGTCCCAGTAAACTCATGAGCCACCCTTCAACCAATAGCAAGTCCAACAGTTCCTTGAAGTGGCGGTATTTAACATGGAACTTGCCCCAGCCCTTGATGACCACCTCGTTTTTCTGAAAGTCTCTGGGGGGGAAGCCAGCGGGCTTAAGGCGCCCCCCCCATGGCATGGTCATCTTTGCTGGAAGCATGGGGACTGTGGGCGGATGCTGGTTGCGGCAAGTCGGGCGGTGGACCTGATGGGCTTCTTCCTCATTGGATGTGTCCGAAGCTGAGGGGTTGGAGGCTTGGTGCACACTGGAGTGTTGGCGATCCCTCTGGGCCTTCTTGAAAGTGGCCTTGCATAGCGCAGACATTAGGGTCAGCTCCTCATGGCCGATGAGCTTGCAACAAAGCTTAGATTCTCAGATCCCCATGATGAACCGGTCGAGCAGGGTCTCATCCAGGTTCGAGAACCCGCAGTGGAGGGCCAGCCGGCAAAGGTCAGCAACAAAGTCAGTGGCTGCTTCGTCGGGCTTCTGTAGGCATGAATAGAAGTCCATGTGATGCACCATCTTGGTGGGTTGTGGTGCAAAGTGGTTGGTGAGCACCTTTAGGAGATCTTTGTACAAAGATGCCTCCAAAGTAACAGGCGCAATGAGGCCCTGGACTAGCCAAAGCGTGGCAATTCTGCAGGCGCTGAGCAGGAGAGCCCTCTTCTCGTCTGTGTCAGTGATGCCCTGGAACATGATGAAGAACTTCAGCGGCTCCACCCAGGTTTCCCAAAGCTCTGGGTGAGCGAGGTCGAACTCTGGTAGATGTCCTGGAGTGGCAGCTACGGTAGCGATGATCCTGGTAGCGATGCGGTGCTGGAGGGCGCTGGGCTGGCTGAACAGGATCCCATCCTTGTCATCAGTAAAATATACTGGGTTTGACCCACGTAGTGATCAGCTCATGCTTTATTGTGATTTCAGCTCGGAACTAAGGACAACTCTAGCAGGGCCGGAGCCCTGCTTATAAGACTGTAAAACGGCACACCCGTCACACACCCACTCCCAACAATAGGCTATTTACAGAGGCACTCCTGTGTGATAGGTCCATCCCAGAATCCTAGCAGTCCATTGCTCTGTGTCCCCAAGCTGGGGCTGATGAGATTAGGCTCAGTACACAACACCACCCAATGGCATTTGCATTGTTAAGGTTCATGCTCAGGTTGCAGCCATTTCCTAAAGCCTGCAAACCACCAAAAGAAGCCTGGCACTTCTGGTTTGCAATAGTAGCTGCTGTTGTATGTGCTTGTCAGATCTTCTAAACTCTTTGGGATTGCCATAGACACTAGGACACTAAGAAAGGGTCAGAGGACTATGGGAAATTTTCAAAAGGTAGTCTGTGTTTTTGTGTTTCTTTTAAAGGGGAGTCCTAGATATTCAGAAAATCTGGAATTTCTAAATTCTGAATCCAAAGGGCCCTGAATCTGAATTCAAATTCCAAATCCGAACTTTGGTGCTACTGCACATCCCTACTAAACACTTTCATTTGTTTAAATCTCTTCCCCTGTGTAGATTTCTTTATACACTCAAAACGAAGTTTACTGCTAACAATGGCAATAATTTCTACTGTTTTTCTAATGTCTGAGCTGAACTCATCTGATCAGGGGTACCAGTGTTAATCAGTATTCTTCATAAACTAATTCCATCTTGAGTGCTTGTAATTTCTATTTACAGGATAACATTATTCCCTACAAGTTAAATTCTGCTTGTTGGTATTCATAGTCTTTTTTTAATTTAATGTCACTGAAATTATCTCTTAGGAGCAGCTCTGACAGGTCAATCACTGCAGATGGTAAGTGCTTTGCTAATTATACACAAAAATTTAGAAACAATTGCACAATGTCTTCCCTCTGGAGAAAAAAAAAACTTTCCCTCTCTATTTGAGAATACCATTTCTCTCTGCTGAATTAATGTTGTGTTTGTGAGAAGATAACAATCTTCCTCTCTCCTGCATTGTAGGAGGAATTCCTTGCTCCTTGTTCAAATATGCAACTGTAAATAAGGAAAGGATATTACAAATAAACAATGCTATTCTTTCTTTTTAAATAATGCAATGTGTATAATTAGGACAGTGCAATTACAAGAGTATAAGAGCTCTCAGTGTAACAATTAGTTTTTCAGAAAAAACAATGTAATTTGTTCCAATGTAAATGTTTCCCCTTAATTCTTATGACTCCCTTGAGTTGTTACCATAATAAATTTCTGCAAATCGATGCAGTTGTTACAGCATGCTTCTCATCCCAATACACTAATCAAAGAGGACAGCTAACTACAATATAAGGAGATCAGCATTTCGTTTGCAAGGGAAGATGATGTGCCCCAAGCATCATATGAAAATGACTTTTTAAGAACAAGATGGCCTAAGGTTTATTGGTAAATTCATACACAGATGGTACTGAATCTAGTCACTTGCCAGTTAGAATCAGTTTTTCATGTGTTATTCCTGGCACTAAATATTGCCTATGCACCTATACATATCCTAATCATAAACATTAATCAATATATCTAATGGCAACAGATATCTGTAGATATCTAAAGCCATGAATCAGGGCCACGCTAACAGTAAATAGATTTTCCTGTAAGCTTGGTAGCCTGCAAACACAAGTTTGCATAAAAATTTGAAATCTTAAAAAAATACATGGGAAATAATTTATTTATTTATTTATTTATTTATTTACATTTCTATCCCGCCCTCCCCGGAGGCTCAGGGCGGCTTACAAGGCATGTCGCCAATAAAACAATAGAACAATACAAATATTAAAAATACATCACAATTAATAAACAGTTTTGGTGCTCCTCTAAACCACTTCCAAAGATAAGATTCCTAAAAGCAAGATGGCCGTCCCCTAAAACGTCCCATTCTCATCCAAGATGCCCGCATCATGATGGCCATATACAGAAATCATGGGGCGTTGGTGGTACAATGGTGGTGGCGGCTCCTATTCAAAAGCCTGGTGGAAGAGCTCCATCTTGCAGGCTCTGTGGAACTGTGCTAGGTCCCGCAGAGCCCTGATCTCCTCTGGGAGCTCATTCCACCAGATAGGAGCCACCACCGAAAATGCCCTATTCCTGGTCATGACAAGTTTGGTGGACCGGGGGCCTGGAATGTCCAGTAGATTGTTTCCCCAATTTAAAAAAAGCATTGTTTGCACATGTGCAGACAACACACCTTTCTTCTTCAGAGTTGGCAGCAGCAGACTTTGGGAGACACATTGGGCCCGACCAAAATGGTGGACATCAGGATCCCCTCTGGAACTGGCTGTGGTCATGACAGGTGCTGGTACCTACTCTGGACACTGCGGTGGATTCTGGGAGCCACTCTGGGTTTGGCTGTTGCTAGGCTTGCCAAGTCTCCCTGGGGAGTGGGGAAACCCCCGCCCAAGAGGCCCATTACACGCTGCTGGCGGATTGGGCCCCGGGGGGAACCTCACCCCCAAAGCATGCGATGTGCCCCATGTCAGCACATCACCCGGAAGTGACGCAGTTGCATCGGGTGTGTTGGGGGCAGGGCCGCGGTCATCCGAGGGAAAACTCTATGGTTTTCCCTCGGATGATTGTGGCCCCGCCCCTGGCGTGCCCAACGTGGTTGCGACACTTCCGGGTGATGTAATTGCGGCAAAGCACGTGCATGGACTCCCGGAGCAGCACTGGACTCCCCTGCTATACCTACGGTAAGGACTTGGCAACCCTAGCTGTTGCAGCAGCAGGTTCAAAGAGCTCCACCAGGCTTGGAAGTTGTGGACACCAAGAGCCACTCTAGCCCTGCAGTTGCTCCTAGAGACACTCTGTCATTGTGGCTGGGCTCAACAGTGGGAGGTGGGGCCTGGAGCCATGGCAGATTTGGAGATTGGGGGGGAAATACAATTCCCACCTCGAGGCTTGCAGGCCCTCTACTTGTATATCTAATTCTCAACCCAGCCAAATGTGAGCATATTTAAATTTGTAGACTGGAGATGTGAACAGGCAAGACAGATCTTTCTACAAACCTCAAAGACACTCCATGTTTGCTGAAAAATCTGAAAATGCACACACATGGCTTGTTTCCAGGGCTGTTTTGACTTTGGAGAGAAGACTCATTTGGGGCCTGGCCCAGCAGCAACTACCAACATGTTACTTGTTGCTACCACATGACTTGCACGACTCATTCAGGCCCAGCTGCTTTCTACTGTTCAACAGCAGTCACCATAAATAGACAGTGTGGTGTAGGGGTTAGAGTTTCTGACTAGGATCTCAAATCCCCATTCTATAATGTAAAGTCACTGGGTGACCTTGAACCAGTTACATGTTCTCAGTTTAACTTAACTTCACAGGCAGAAGCAGATTGACCATTAAGAATGCCCCCTGGGCCAAGTCAGCCCTTTGACAGAAGGACTGAATTCAGCCCGACCAGGCCCCATGCAGGGCATGGGTAGGGGAAGTGGCACCTGGCCCATTCAAGCCCCATGCAAAGGGAGGAAAGCAGTACCTGGCCAATTGGTTAGTCAGGCTGCCTCTTCTTTTCTCTCTCCTTCCCTGCCTCTCTTCCTTATTCCTTCCTTCAATCCCTCCCTCCATTGGAGGGGGCAGTGTGGGCTGGACTCCAGGGTTTTATTCCCAGTTCGACCTGCTCATGCTTTTTTTCCTCCTGAGAATGATGTAAGGTACTTTGAATTCCCATTGTGGAGAAAAGTGGGTTTTAATTGATGTAAATAAATACAGCTGAAGATGGGTTGTTGTTGTTGTTTTAAGATATGAGGGTTGCCAGGAGGAAAGAAAGAGAATGTGAGGAAAATAATACAAGAGCAAATGAGATGTTCACATGTATTCATTTAAATAACGCAGTGGATATCCACTGAACTTACTTCCAGTTCAGTATGGCTTGGATCAAACATAGCTGTATGCATAATCTAAGTCATATATACCCTATTTGTCAAAACAGGCCTCAATGAGGGTCATAATATAAGCAGAATTATATGCTTATAAATTAATTGAAGTCAATGGATGAAAATATATTATTAACTGAAGAACCTGACATCACAGAGCACACTGTGGCACTGCAGCAGCCCTAATAGCCCAGACTACTCTAATATTACCAGAACTTGAAAATTAAGCAGGTTTGGCACTTGGGTGGGAGACCACAAAGAAAACTGCTGTGCAGAGGAAGACAATGGCAAACCACTTCTGCTTCTATCTATCTATCTATCTATCTATCTATCTATCTATCTATCTATCTACCTACCTACCTACCTACCTACCTACCTACCTACCTACCTACCTACCTACCTGTCTATCTGTTGTGTAGTGGGTTAGACGCATGTAGAAACAACAGAGACGGGTGTAGTGATCAGCATGGTTTACTGGTACACAACTTGAACCCAGGACACCGGCCGGGTGGCCAACTATATACAGTACCTGGGAACACCCCTAGATCCTATTGGTGGGTTTAAACCTCCCGTCAAAGTCCTTATTGGTTCCCCAAGGAAAATCCAGGAGCCTAGTCCCTATTGCTCCTAGGGAGTTAAGCTCGGCAGTAAATTGCTGGCACCTAGTGGTGGTCAGCAGACATAACACTATCTACCTATCCACCCACCCACCCAC
>NW_015160233.1:175833-188185 GCF_001447785.1 Gekko japonicus
ACTGATGGACCTCTGCTCCATATGCTTATCTAATTCCCTCTTGAAGCTGTCCATGCTTGTAGCCACCAACACCTCCTGTGGCAGTGAATTCCATGTGTTAATCACTCTTTGGGTGAAGAAGGACTTCCTTTTTTCTGTTTTAACCCGACTGCTCAGCAATTTCATGGAATGCCCACGAGTTCTTATTTTGTGGGAAAGGGAGAAAAGTACTTCTTTCTCTACCTGCTCTATCCCATGCATAATCTTGTAAACCTCGATCATGTCACCCCCCTCAGCTGTCATTTCTCCAAGCTAAAGAGCCCCAAGCGTTTTAATCTTCCAGCCCTTTTATCATTCTAGTTGCCCTTTTCTACACTTTTTCCAATGCTATAATATCCTTTTGGTGGTGTGCTGACCAGAACTGTATACAGTACTCCAAATGAGGTCGCACCATTGATTTATCTTTTGATCTGGTGGGTGATAACAAACTCCCAGTGTTAAGCTTCCTTTTGGGCCCAATATTTCTACCCATAGCATTTCCAGAAGTGAATCCAATTCTCTTACCCTCTCAATCTTACTGGACTTTATACCTTCTCTGACATACAGAGCCACCCCACCTCTAACTCTTCCTCCCTATCCTTCTGGACCGGATCTAACATAAATGTCACTTTGTTGAGCTGGACATGTGTACCATAAAACATAACATGAGGTACCAGAACTATACACTTTATAAAAGTGATTTTAAATGCTGAATGGCAATAGCAGGTGAATGACAACAGCAGGCTTTTTTAAAAATAATTTTTATTAAGAAAAGACATAATGGGACAACAATGAAAAAAGCACATTGCAAGACGAATGTAACACAAACATGAAACTTTGAGAATAAACATAACCCACTGCAAGTACTACCAGCTTAACTTTGCTCTGAAAGCCTCTTAGCAATTGACCATTGCACTAAAACTTAAAAAGTAAAGCAATGACGATTGATCATGAAAAGACTTAACTGAACACTGCCAATATAGTAAGATGGGTAAACATGTTTGAAATCATATCCAGGGAATGTATGATGCTTTGGACGGAATAATGTCCTTTTCTGACATAAAACTGAGAACTCTTGACCAAATTGCAACAAATCATGTGTAAGTCCTTGATGTTTCAACATTAGTATTCTGAGTAATTTGTGTCAGTTTTTCTAAAATAAATTGGTCCCAGATTTTTTCAAACCATAGTTGCAACAAGGGGGAAGAGCCAGATTTCCAAACAGAGGCAATTGTTAGCCTTGCTGCTGCCAGCAGCATGGAAGTGAGTTCTTTCTGGGCCAACGTGGTTGTGGCTGGATCCGCACAATCAAGAAGAGACAATTTAGGACAAATCGATAAGTTTTGATTGGTGATCTCATTTATTTGTCCAATAACATCGTTCCAGAATGATTGTATGGTGGGACACCCCCACCAGCAATGAAAATACGTCCCTATGTTTCCACAATTTTTCCAACATCGAGGACTAATTGTTGGGTTTATCTTATGCAACTTTTCCAGAGTATAATACCAATGAATGATTACCTCAAAGGATTATAAGCAGATTGTAAAATTTCTTGAGCGGTTAACCTGTGACTCCCAGATCTTATTCCAGAGGAGATTCGTCATGTTCATCTGTAGGTCTTCTTGCCAGCGAAGTTGATGCTTCAGAGGGAATTTGTTTTCCGCCACTAATAATGCTTTATATTGATTAGCCAACATTCCTTTAGGAGCATCTGCAAATATTAGTACAATCTTTTCAAATGCAGGATAAGGTCTATCAAAAGCTCCTTGCAAAGCTAATAATTTCATCAAGTTCTTTAACTGTAAGTAACTATGCCAAGAGAACTGCACACCAGCTTGCTGTTCAAAAAATGCTTTATCTCAGAGGGGTAGTAGGTGTGGAGATACCAGCATTGGTAATGAGACAGGAAACCTAGCTCTCAATTAGGTTCAGGAGGATTAAAACCAGGAGGATGCAAAGAATAAATGGACATAAGTCTGACATTATTATTTATTTTATTCAATTTATATTCTGCCCTCCCCTCAAGTAGGCTCAGGGTGGATCACAGTAGGATTCTAAAACATATAAATAGAATTTACAGAATAATTAAAATAATTTACAATAGCATAGATTTTAAAAAGAGAAAATACAAAACAGGTTGCACTAGTTCAAGATGGAGCCATTCGGTCTCTTATTGGTCTGGGCCAATAAATAAATCCTCCAGGGCTGAGCTGAGGCCTAGTATCACTGTCTCATTACCAATGCCTGCTATTGCCATTTGGCATCTGAAATCCCTCCCCCCTCCAAGATATATGGACCAATGGACTGGCATTCTAGCAGTATCTGAATAAGTGAGCAGTGACTCATAAAACCTCATTCCCTGCCACAAATTTTGTTAGGTGCTACTGGACTCTTGCTCCTTTCCACTAATAAAGCT
Source organism: Gekko japonicus (assembly GCF_001447785.1). Lineage (NCBI taxonomy): Eukaryota > Metazoa > Chordata > Lepidosauria > Squamata > Gekkonidae > Gekko > Gekko japonicus. The sequence goes on from NW_015160233.1 coordinate 178,271, forward strand.
TGTAAGCTGTACTGTTAGGTTCCCCCCATCTTCTTAAACTGGAGAGGGGGATCTCTCCAAGTGAAATAATGTGTTGATTTTAGACTGTGCAAAATCCACTTAAGTATTGGTGATGATAATGAAACAATTGGAAAAGCAAAGGGGGAATGAAGAAAGGCAGCCAGTGAGGTGGAAGGGGAGAAAGGAGACATGTTGAACTGGAACATATGGAACCATAAATGTATTTTAAATACTTAGTCATCCACTTCCATTATTAAATGATGGAATCCAATGGAACTGGATTATTAAACAATGGAAGCCAGTCCAAGTGTTCTAATTCCTAATCAGGATTTTTTTGAAAGAAAATGAAATCCCAGATAGGCACAGAGGAATCTAATCATATGGAAACTTTTCAGAATAAGCCAAAATAATTTCCTTTTTAATTCTCCTTCCTCCTTATCCCAACCTGCCCTTTCATTTTAACACACATACACCTGTGTATGTGTGTGAGAGAACAACAGAGACAGAGAGATATCAAGTCTCAAAGAAAACAGCAAAGCAGTAAATTGTGCTTGGCAGAAGAATTCATCTACCCATCCACGCTCCCTCCCTTCCTCCTTCTGAAGAAGTATAGAAAAGTTTATACCTGAAATAAAATGTTGCTGGTCTTAAAGGAGCCATGGGACTCAGACTTTGCTCTCTCTCCTGAGCAGGGCTCTCTTTGCCTTCCCCCTCCCCTTCCCTGAAGAAGGAGAAACCCTCAGCCAATTGAAGAAAGGGGGACTTGGCTTGGAAGCAGGAAGGAGGCTTGAAAGGAAGCAGCAGAGGGAGATGGACAAAAGCGAACTGCGATGCAGCAGCAGCCCCAGAGAAAGAAGCAGGAGGGAGCCAGTTGCTTGTGGGCTGGATACGAGCCCTGCAGGGGCTGAATCTGGCCCACAGGCCATATGTCTGACACCCCTGATTTAAGATGATATTGCAGAGGAATTTTAGATTGCATGATGATTTCTTTAAATAGGATAGTAGATGTCAAGATTTCCTTTGAAAAGTAGCTGAGCGTAAATTTTATTTCAAATATTTTACCCTTAGCTGAAAAGGATTTTGTGGATAGTCTGAGTAAGCTGACAAAGCTTCATGACTGCTGAAGTAATTTGTTTTTTTTTCTATCTTCACAATGCAGTCAGTGAACAAGAATCATTGGTAACAATATGTAATCATTTTAGGATTGGGTCTATTTAAAGCATTGTCTTATCTGGTTAAGTCAGCACAAATAAAACATTACAGCTTGTTAGGGCGATAGGAAGAATAATCACCAACCAGCACAAATATTTCTTTAGTTCTCTCATGGCATTCTATTACTTTCTTCAAAACTAAGCAAAGCCCTACTCTTAATTAGGTCATAGTATGCATTCCATGTTGTGGTGACATTCTGGTCCAATTCTCTCTGCCTTCCTCTGCAGTATACTGCTTTCCAAGAATTCAAATGAGATTAAGGGCAGGAGAAAGAAAATAAACAGGGCCTGCTTAAAAACAGAAACAAATTCTGTGGTATTGGATTTCTTCAGCTGTACTCAAGCTTGCCTTTCAATAACTGATCTTTTGACTTCATGCTTTAAAAAGACCTACTGGTCACTATAATTCTGGAGAAAATAGAAGCAAAACTACACCAACAAACACTACAATCAATGTGACCTCAGAAGAAGTGCCTCCTATCCAATAAATCCAAGCAAACCAAGGACTCTTATATTGCACAACATACTAGAGATAAACATAGGTTTGGTGTCCATTCATAGAAAGTTTAGCCAGCCAATTCAAAAGATAGCAAAAAGAATTCAGAGACTGCTCTGTTAACTGATGGACGGTGGGGACTCATCCATATCTTTCTCTGACCTGGAGATTGACAATTGATTCTAATCACTATAAGTGGAATATGTCCACAGAGGTTCCTCAGTGCTTACTGCACAGCCAATTTTCATATTAACCTGCACTCTGCCAGGCAGTGACTCCTTGTAAAGTTGCACAGGGTTAAGTAGAACAAGGGAGGTGACATATGCAGTTTTAAAATAGGATGGTTAGTTCTTCCCCTCTTCTTCAGGGCTTGTTTTCCCCCTCTTTCCACTTAAATTGAGAAACACAGCTGTCTACAGACAAGAATCTGAACACTAGCCAGCTGTTTTATAACTGTGTTACCCTCAAAACCTCATGAGAAATTTCTTTCTCCTGGAAAATAAATTATAACATGGCTAAGTGGCGCCTGATAAAGCTAAACAGAAGCCACGCTTCTCTACTGCAAATTTGCCATATTCTCTCAGTAGAGAGACAAATAAAAGCACTTCATCAAAATCAGACAGAGAAACTCAGGGATGCTCATTGGAGACCACTAAACCTGAAATACCAATCAATTTTGCCAACTTTTTGTCACACTCATGAGTCTCCTTAAGTACTGTCTTCTGGAGCTGCCAGAAAGCAGCTGTGCTTGCTTGTTATGAGAGCTGTGGGTAGGCAGAAAGTCCATTGCGACCATACCTGTGAAAGTTGGTATGTCCATTAGGGGTGTGCATTCAGCTATATCTGAGGTGGAAAAAATAGGTATTTTCTGGCTATTCTTTCAGCCGGATATAGATCTCAATATTTTTTCAGCTGTCCAGAATAGCTGAGTCCCAAATATCCTGAAAATATTCGAGATTTTTCAGGACCGCCAGATAGCTGAAGTTAAAAGGTGTTTAAAGGGATTGCAGTCCCTTTAAACACCTTATGGGTGATCTTATGGCTTGAGGAACATGTTTAAAGGGCTTGCGAGCCCTTTAAACACCTTCGGAGTTCACTCATGGCTTGCAAAATGCATTTAAAGGGACCACGTTCCCTTTAAATGCCTTTCCCCCTTCCATTGAAACCAATGGAGGATGAGGGCACCTTTTGGGGGATCTATATAATTGGACCCCCTGGGGAGCTTTTTGAGGAGAGGCACCAGCACTATGCTGAAAATTTGGCATCTCTGCCTCAAAAAACAGAACCCCTTAGACCCCCAGATACCTTCAGATTGATTCCACATTATATCCTAATGGCACCGTTGATTATAATGGTCCCCATATGGTATAATGGAGCTGGGGGAAAATGGGATTTCAGAAAAATCCTGAATCTGAATACCATGCCAGTATTAGGATTTGGGAATATCAGAAAATTCTGATTTTTTGGGGTTCAATATACCCAGACCCGAAAAATATCTATTTTTTGTACAACCCCAATGCCCATGTGTATTCTGAAAGCTGTTCTTGCGGACAAAGATATTTCAGAGCAGTTTACACTAGGTTTGATTTACTGAATTCTAATTCTGTCATAATTTTAAGTCATACATTTATTTTACTAGAAACATCTTTCCAAATAGAATGGCTGATAAGTTACACACATATTAACTTTTCACCTTTGATATAAACATACTTGGGGAATACACATTTATAAGATTTTTAATAAAGGAATGGGCTTGGTTGTGCCCTTTGGTGGGTGTTGTGCAGGTGGGATAGAGATTTCCTATGGAATAGAAGATAGAAACCCTATAGAATAGAATGTGTGCATGTGTCCTCAGATGACATCCTCAGATGACATCCTCAGATGACAATCAGAAATCTAAAAATTATTTCAGTGATAACAATTGCATCATTTGTGCTGTATATCAATTATGGATTAGAGTTGTAAAATGCTTTGGGAACCAATCTGGCTGAAAAGTGGGGGATAACAGAAGTCTTGTTCCCAGGTGCCATTGCTAGCTGTACAATTGATTCTGGAAGTAGAAAAGCTAGATAGGTCTTACACATAAAATGCATAATATCGTTATTATTATAAAACACAAACATCATACATATTATTAATAAGTCCTGTATCTCATGTTAATGTAACTCATAGATATGATTACAAACCTATTTCAAACTAGTTTAAACTAGGATTAAGTATTGAAACTTTTTTTTCACCATCAAATTGAAACTGATTTATGGTGACTCCATAGGTTTTCAAGGCAAGAGACATTCAGAGGTGGTTTGTTATTGCCTAGCTTGGAGTCATGACCCTGGTATTTCTTGGTGATCTCTCTTGGTGATCTCTCTACTGACCAGGGCCAACCCTGCTTAGCTTCCAAGATCTCATAAGATTGGGCTAGTCTGGGCTAGCCAGGTCAGAGCTTCAAATGTAATGTGGAAGTGGAAAGTGCCATCAAGTCACAGCTGGCTTATAGTGATGAAGTAGCAGAATTTTGCTTTTGGAGTAGAGAAAACCTCCTTCTGTCCTGGAGATTGGAGATTTTTTTGTATATATTTAATGTACTGGAAACCAGTGACTAGGTGACTAAAGAATGATGCAGTTGCCCTTGAACTAGAACATTATAGTCTTCTCCCTGCAACTTTTGGGATGTTAAAGGTTAAGGGAAGAAACCATGCTTGAGCATTGCAACTGCACCAGACTTTATTCTTAAGGTAACAATGCTTGAAATCTCACCATTTTTGACCAAAATCTAGCCAGACATCCTTATTATATTTTGTGTGTTTAAAATAAGCCATCTTTACAATTTCATCACCATTGTGATATTCTGCATTTCCCAAAGTGGTTAATCAAATAAGCATTTCTGCTAGGGAAGGCTGTCTTATTGCATGAATTCTGTTGACCTAAAATCAAAGAGACTGGCTGCCCTGTCCTAATTTCTCACTGATAATCAAATGAAAATGTCAGCAAAGCAGGACATTCAATGAAATTGCCAAGCAGTCAGGTTAGAAGAGATAAAAGGAAGTACTTTTTCACCCAAAGAGTAACACATGGAATTCACTGCCACAGGAGGTGATGGCAGCTACAAGCATGGATGGCTTCAAGAGGGAATTAGATAAACATATGGAGCAAATCTCTCAGTCTGGGACAAGTGATGCACTGTATTCTTGGTGCTTGGGGGGGGGAACAGTGGGAGGGCTTCTAGTGTCCTGGCCCCAACGGTGGACCTCCTGATGGCACCTGGTATTTCTGGCCACTGTGTGACAGAGTGTTGGAGTAGATGGGCCATTGGACTGATCCAACATTGGCTTCTCTTATGTTCTTATGTTCTTAAGTTACACTAGGGAAAAATGAACCCCAACAAACCAACCTTGTAGATCTGGGACATGGTTTTGAAATGCATCCCATCAAAAGTTCATTCTTCTTCACTGTCTATAATATGTCTTAGGGGAAATGAGTCACATCCAGACTTAATCAGAACTCCAAATCGTGCAGATTTTACATCAAACAAATCCAGCCTCATTTCAAAAGGGGTCAGCAAAGTAAAAGAAATCATTATGTCAGAAACTGCTTGCTTCTTCAAATTTGGATTATACATATCAATTCATATTACCAGGTGTAAAGAAGCTCTGTATTGACATGGTTAAGGATAAGAGCATGTTGCTTGCCCTAAAAACAGCAAATTAAAAAGCATGAGAATATGTTTGCCAATGAGCAATCAATGTTGACCACAATACTTTCACTGATTTTCATAGGTTCTAGCTTTTGAAATGCAAATCAAAACATCCTAAAGTGCTACTAGCCTTATTACACACATATAGACTGCTTCAAATGTACATTTTCAGGAGTTCTTGACAATTAAAAGAAGTTTAGCAATTACTGAAAGATGTTTGAAAGAATAATATTCTATTCAGATTCAAGGTCCCCTGAACAGTTTTCTGAATAATTGCTTCACTATAAATAATACTTACAACAGATTTAAGCAAATGGTTTGTCTGCAATATAATCCAGGATTTTCTAATCCAAATATATTATTTTATAACACCTGATTCCAGAAGCACTTGCCAAGAGATTGCTTCATCCCACACCGGTCCCCTGATCACAGCCTCATGGAGATAGTTGGTCTTTTGTGGATTTACCAGTGGTGTTTTCTCAGAATGCTGTACATACCTTTTATTTTATTTTTATTTATTCGAGTATTTCTACCCCGCCCTACCCCGCGAACGGGCTCAGGGCGGCTTGTGAACTTAAGGGTTTTTTTGGCCAGTTAATGTTACTTCTTTTAATACAGAATACTAATAGTAATAATAATTTTAAAAACTCTCTGTTTTATCTGACTCTTCTTTCAAAAGTTAAGGGCATTGCATTTAGGCCTATTTGCCACTAATATTCTCTTTCCATGGTTCTTTCCTGCATGGCTTCCCAAACCAAACCTGAAATGTTGCTTATATATACACTGATACACACCTGATAATGGCTGAATTGTTTTAAAAACAAGAGATACAATGAAGCAAATGATTAGAAACACATATAATGAAAAGAAAAAAATTACAATATCGAAGACAAAGATTTATAGAGAATTTCACAGAATGTAAAGTCATATCATTTCATTTTAATACTTTAATGCATTCTAATTTTAATGGCTACTCTAAAACCCAGTATGAGTGATTATGTGCAAGAATTCCAATTAATGATCTACAGTTTTCTGTCTAACAGACACTTTCTATTCTTTACATCTTTGTCTAACTCCCATTTAAAAACCTAATCTCCGTTTTAAGTGAAGCAAGAGGACTACATTAAACAGCCATTAACTAAGGGTCAGACTACATGATATGCCTGACATGTGCCAGGTTAGTGCATGTATGGGCTCACAGTCAGACATACATTGAGGGCAATGCTCCCTCTAAGCCAGGGGTGTCAAACTCATTTGTTATGAGGGCCGGATCTGACATAAATGAGACCTTGTTGGGCTGGGCCATGTGTGTCATAAAATATAATGCCAGGTAGCAGAGATATAAAATTTATAAAGGATACAACCACCATGAAATACTTTTTTTACTTTAAAAACATGCTTAAAACATTGGCACTCTTGCAATATTTTGTTTATTTAACAGTGTCTGATAACTGACACCTCTTCCTCTGAATTACTGCATCAAAATGTTTGTGCTGTTGCAATCTTGAGTATGCTGTTCAAGTGTGTATCTGTAAGCTGCAAACCTACTTTTGATTTATTGACATTCACTACAGAAACCTCATGCTCAGATTTCTGAGCCTAGGACCTAGGGGGAAACATGAAATGGATAGGCATTGCAAGCTTTTATATGTAAATTGCTTCGTGTGCTGGTCAACAACATGAGAAGGCACCATGACACAGACTGAGGACTATGCATTCCTCAGTCTTCCTCAGTACCAGCCTCAGTGGTCAGTATCAGCCTACTATCTGGGAAGACTAAGTTCAAAATCCCCAAAAGAAATGTGCTGGGTGAACTTGGTCTGGACATACAAACTCAGCCTAATCCACCTCACTGGCTTGTTGTTATTCTTCATCTAAATAGTTCACATGGCTTTCCCACTGAGAAAGATTGGATCATGAAGGCATGAATATAGTGAAAAGGGGGAGGGAACCCAGGTGCACCCAGAAGAGCCACAGCATAACAAGCCCATCAAAACACACAAACTGTAGCAAGGCATGCAAAAGCTCATACCTTGGAAAAAACTTTGTTGGTCTTAAAGGTTGTTTGTATTTCTCCTGTGCGATTGAGGCAGACAAGCAAATCAACCTCTCCCTCCTTCCCCTCTCCCTTCGGGGAGGATGCTCAGCCAATGGAGGGGAAGAAAAGTTTGCTTTTCTTTCCTGTGTGATTGAGGCAACCTGGCCAGGAAGCAAGCTCTGACTCATTCCCTTCCTCTGTCTGGGAGGAGGAGGGGAAGGAGCATTAGCCAGAGCAGGAAATAGAAGCTTGCCTATCTCTCCTGAGTGATTGAGAGAGTCTGGCAAGCAAGCTATGACACAGTAGCAGAACTAGAAGAAGCAGGAAACATCCAGTTCCACTGCAGGCCTGATAGAAACCCTCCAGGGGCCTGATCCAGCCCACGGGTTGTATGTTTGACACCCCTGCTCTAAGCTGTGGAGTCTTGTGAGGAAAAATTCTATTTTGTGAGCTACTGGCATTAAAGTTGTGAGCAGGTGATTTGGCTACTGCATAAATTAGTTTGCTCTGGAGCCATCCTTCCTGAGCTAAGACAAAAATGTGTTAGCCAGAGGCTAAAAAACTGTGGGCTAGCTCACACTAACTCAGCTTAGAGGGAACACTGATTGAGGGAACCCACCTAACACAGAACATGTTTGCTTGGTGCTGTGAGGGAACACTGCAGGGGGGGGGAGAAGGAGCTTCTGATTTCTCTCCCAGACAACGTTTGCTAGCTTCAGGAAGGACATGGAGCCTTCCACTGCCCTTTCCTGTGGCAAAAGTGGGGTGGGAGGGAAACCAGAAATTCCTTCTTACCCCTGTAGTGTTTTCTCACAGCACTAGTGTACATCTGACTGCAAGTCTGGTCATGCACCTATGACCCAGCATGTATCAGGGATGTTATCCCCTTAAGTTATTTGGCTGAAACTTGGACCTATGGAAAATTCTAAAGCCAATCTACCTTCCTTTCAACAATAATACAGAGAAAGCAGCCATGTACCCTTCCACTGTACCAGGACAGGGATTTCCCTAAAATTATATGTAACTGATATTTACATTGGTTTTTAATTTTATATTGTAAATTCCTTTGGTAAGCATTTTTTGGCACATAAGTAGGGCAAACAACTTTACAAAATGAGCAAATAAATGTTTGTGATTCTGACTGTGTGTTGGTGTATAAAGTGTTGTCCAGTTGCAGCCAATTTATGGCAACCTTGTACATAGGCCTCAACTACAAAGGGGCGCGGGGACGCGGGCCATTCCCGAATTTTTTTTGGGAAGCTGATCCTACCACAGGCAACCAGTACCAGCTTTCTCTGTGTTTCTCCTTCTTCCCTCTGGTGTCACAACTTCCTCTCCAATGGGGCTGCTGTGGCTGCACACCAAGAGGGGATCGTTCATCCAGGGGGGTCTGGTTTCACCCACCAGGCTGACAGGCAAAGAAGTTTTGTTGGCAGGGGGATGGAAGCCCGGGCACCTCTCTCTGGTAGGTGCAGCAGCAGGAGAGCCCTCCCAGTGCTTCTGTGGCTGCCAGCCAGACCCCCCTCCCTCCCTCCCTCCCTCCCTCCCTGGCCACTGAGCACTCCTGTGCAGCAGCGGCCCCTTCACTGGAACACAGCAGTCCAGTCAGGGGAGGGGGGAGCCCTGCGATGCGCCAGGCTGCTGCCGCTCACCCAGTGACCCTTCTTGGGGCCGCAGCTCCAGGGGCTGGGGGGGTGCAAATCCTGATGGGCCGCTCTGCTGCAGCAGGAAGACACTTTGGAGTGGAGCAGCCAGCCCAGCAACAGGGATGTACTGGTCAAGCCGAAAATGGGAGGCGCTTCCAGGGCACAGCTGCCTCCTGTCTCTTGGGGAGGAGGGGCTTGGCTTGGCCACAGAAGCCCCCTTACTGAAAAAGGGGAGCTGCTACTGCTGCACCTCAACTTGGGGCAGAGGGCTCTTCCCAGACTTTTGTGGGCACCTTTGCCTTCCTCCCAATGCCTGAGCTGGAAGGAAGGATGGAGGACGCCCTGGCTGGTGGTTGCCCTGAGGCTCTTTGGTGATGCTGCCCTTTGTCAGAGAGGAAGGGCTGAAGCAGTCTGAGCTGAGGCCAGGCTGGAGGGGAATCTTGTTCCTCCCAGACCAGGGAAGGAGGCCAGGGAGCCAAGTTTGAAGTGGAGGAGCCAAGAGGGATGCCCTATGCCATCCAGTCAGTCCAGGTGTTTACTCAGGATGGAGGCCCAGGAGGGCTGACTGGCAAGGAGTGGAAAAGCTAAAGAGAACATGCCAGAGAAAGAGAGGGTGAGAGTAAGTGCCAGCAATGTTTTCTTCCAGCTGTTTTCCCCTGCAGATTTCTTTGGGGGAGGGGAATGCTAAAGAGAGCATGCTAGAGAGAGAGAGAGAAGGATTCCCTTTTCCTTTTAGAATAGATGGGGGGGGAAGAAACCTAACAGTACAGCTTGCATTCCTTATTAGTGAAAGGGAGCAAGAGTCCAGCAGCACCTTAAAGACTAACAAG
>NW_015160233.1:188564-205756 GCF_001447785.1 Gekko japonicus
GTTTCCTGTCTCATTACCAGTGCTGATATCTCTACTCCTACTACCCCTCTGCATATCACACCCAATCCGATCAAGCTGGCTATTGCCATTAAGCATCTGAAATCATCTTTATAAACTTTATATCTCCAATACCTTGTGTTACTGAATCCTCTTGTACCAAATCGAGACCTAGGTTTCCTGTCTCATTACCAGTGCTGATATCTCTACTCCTACTACCCCTCTGCATATCACACCCAATCCGATCAAGCTGGCTATTGCCATTAAGCATCTGAAATCATCTTTATAAACTTTATATCTCCAATACCTTGTGTTACTGAATCCTCTTGTACCAAATTGAGACCTAGGTTTCCTGTCTCATTACCAGTGCTGATATCTCTACTCCTACTACCCCTATGCATATCACACCCAATTTGATCAAGCTGGCTATTGCCGTTTAGCATCTGAATGGGACTTGTACTCACTTGTAGGATGAGTTTGAAGTGAGAAGAAGATTGCTCTGTATGTTGCTCAGAAATTGAGTGCACAGCAACTGTTTGGTATTCTGGCTCAGAGACTCCAGCCCTGCACTTACCAAACGAAGGCATCTGTGATGCCATAATTTAGTAAATTTCAGTACAAAGTCATCCTTATGAATAAGGCAGAAACAAGACTCCTATAAATGAATGTCCAGGAAAACTTTTAAAATGTTCCCCTACAGACTTTTCTGTGTAGCCTTCCTTACTGTCAAATTTGTGACTATTTGTCTTATGCACATGATACGTAAATTTGCAGATCTTAAAGTGTCTATTCTAAAAGTGATTTTTTTAAAAGGACACAGCAGGAGACTGCTGAGATACCACTATAGCCACTGGCCAACTCTCCCTTTTTCCTGGGTTTAGCCCAGCCCAGGAGCATGGCTAGGGGGGTTCCCAGGCCCCCCTAAATTTCTGGGGAGCCCCTTCCTATATCCCACATGGCTCTGCCACTGTAGATAGTGACAATGGCCTGTGTTGTCACTGGCTCCTCCCTATGATGTCACTGGGCCTTGGTTCTTTTAAGGACCTAGCATAGCAATGCCTCTGGCCCAGCTCCAGCCCCCCCCCCGAAATTGGAAAGTCTACGCCCTTGACCCTGTAGGGTTTTCCAGGCAAAAGATCAAAACAGGTGGTTTGCCATTGTCTGCTTCTGTGTAGCAGTGCTGCACTTTATCTGTGATCCAAGTATTAACCAGGGCCAATCCTGCTTAGCTTCCAAGATGTGACAAGATCAGGCTAGCCTGGGCCATCCAGGTTAGTGTGATGCTTCAGACACTCAACATATAATTTAGCTTCGAGAATAGGTCTGCCAGATCCTCCAGGAGGGTGTTTGCCCACTTTAGAGGTCCCTAATCTGCCAGCCCGAATCCGGCTGGTGGGGTGAACTCTGCCCCCAATGTGCCTGGACCAGGCCTACGTGCCCGATGCGATGACATCACCCAGAGGTGATGTCATTGTGCAAGGCACATTGCCGACAGGACACCCTAGCATTTGGCTGTCACTTCCACTATGCACGCACTATGCACGTCACTTCCACTATGCACGCATGCCAGAAGATCTTGGGAGAAGAGCTTCTTCCCCCCCACCAGAAAAGATAGGGACCTGGCAATCCTATTTGGTCCCAAATGTAGATCACAGCCACTGTATTGGGGGAGAGTAGTACTCATATTATTATTATTTACTGTACGTATAGGCTACCTTGTGCTTGTCAATCAAAACAGCCCCCAGGGCTATTTTAGACTATCAAGTGAAATAGGGGTAAAGCAGCAGTTTTGATAGACCAAATGGCACAGGCAAGAAGAGTTAAACTGCCCTTTCTCTTGTTCCATATTGCATAGCCCTTAGCTTCTTTTTTCAGGTTGAATTACACATGGGAGATTTGCTCCTGGATCTCTAATATCACATGCAGTTTGTAGTCCGAACCCTCAAGAATAAAGTGAAGTGGTCACCATCAAGGGCTGGTTGATGATGGTGTTGATGAATGTTAGTCTCATCCTAAACCAAAATTTAGAAATTCCTTAAGCCTAGAACGCATAACTTGATGGTTAGCATTCAATACAAAGGCAAAGTTTTTTCTCTAGCTCAGATTTTAATTCAAGACCAAAAAGAACTCCTTTCTTCTACTATTTCAGCAGTGTGGCTACTGAGGTTGGTCTTGCAAGTGACAGAAATTACACACAAGGAAATAGACCTGCCTCTCCCTTTCTCCTTCTCTGCTCCCTCCAGTGGACAGTGGTTGTGTGGACATAGAGAGGAAGGTGAGGAGATTGATTTAAAGGACTTTAGCCCCCCCACCTACAATTTCCAGTCTCCCAAGCACCATAGAAGCATTCAATGTCTTAGAGAAGGAGAAAGAGTTCAAGACCCCCTTCCCATGCTCCCTGCCATGGCCAATACAACCACTCTGACAGTAGAGAACAGTAAAGAAGGGAGAAGGGACAGATATCACTCCCTCTATGTTATCATCACCTAGCACTGGAGGAACAGAGGATTGATTGGAGGGGATTAGAAACTCATGGACAGGGCCCAGGAATTACAACTAACAGATAGGAACACTTTTTTTTTTTTTTAATTCCAAGCATTCTTCAATGTCACTCACAAAACTGCTGGACCCTTTTGAAACTGAACCCAGGAGAATTGTCCTACTGCTACTTAAATTGAGACTTCAGATATGGGGAAGTTTTAGATCATGGGTATTGCACTTCTTCAAATAATTGTGAACACTGCAGATGTAAATTGAAGATAGGGAAGTAAAGGCATTACAAAATATACTTTGTGAGCTGAGGGTTTTTTTTTCCTTTTGCTGAATTTCTTTATAGCTAAGCTGAGCATTTGGATTCTGGCTGTGCAGGCTTCCTGAAGAAAGATAGATCCTATTTTATGATCATTTGGAAAGAGTTGCTCACAGAACAGGGATGTATTTTTATTTTTCATCTCTTCCAAAGTTTGCATCAAAAAGAAAAGATCAGATACAACTGTAGCAGTTAAATATCTATATTCTAGTGGTTTGGCTGAAAATAACATTTGCATAAGGCAAGACTGCAAAAGGAAAAAGAATACCCGAAAACCAGGGCTTTTTTGTGGGGGGGGGGGAGAGGTGCTGGAACTCTCAAGAGGGAAATGAAGTTTTCAATCTGTATACTGAAAACTCATAAACTTTTAAATATTTTTAAAAGAATCTTGTCGAACAGGTTCTGGAACTCTGTTCTGGTGCATTCCCGCAGAAAGAAAGCCCGGCCTAAAACCTTTAAAAACATGCTTATTAACCAGATGCAAATTGCAGGCATGTCCCAAAATGAAAGCACCAGACAAAATGCGTGAGTTAACCTGGGTTTTTATTGATGACAAACCATGAGAGTTCTCTATGATTTAGCACCCTTGGGTTTAATAGCATTTCAGCAACCCACCCTGGTTCTAAGCTCAACACAGCCACAAGTTTCAACTTTGCTGTTCCTCATCTACACCAAACTTGTTCATTCAGATATTGCCCATTAACTCCATCTGCCCAGACCATACAGTGCTAAGGTTTAAGTGTTAATGCACAGTACTGAGGGATGACTCCCTCCTAGCAGCCTGGGACTGTGCAGCCATTAGTGGTTGGTTTGGGTGTCACCCCCCATCCTTGGATGCCTCAGGATGCTTGCCAATCTGATTAAACAACAAGCATCTCACCTGCACTAATCTTGCCATAAGAGTGTGCTATCAGACTTAGTACCCTTCATCCTACCAGCTGACATGAAGCCATGCTAAATACTTCTGTATTTGTTTATTATTAATCTATAAGATGGGCCTCCAGTCTAGCCAATTAAAGTCCACCAATAATTCTGGTAGCACAAACTTGTACAAATCCTGTACAAATTCTGGTTTGGGTGTCACCCCCCATCCTTGGATGCCTCAGGGTGCTTGCCAATCCGATTAAACAACAAGCATCTCACCTGCACTAATCTTACCATAGGAGGGTGCTATCAGACTTGTACCCTTTATCCTACCAACTGACATGAAGCCATGCAGTGCAATGTGGAATTCAGCTAAAAGAAGTCATTGCACTCAAGAGACAAATAAGCTTTATCCTGCATAGAAAAAAATAACCACATTGATTACATGAGGGCCTGATCCTGATCTGGCCCATGGCACAACAAGCTAAGGAACTCTTTTTCTGCCTGGGCCATTTCAAGTGCTGAATATGTTGGGGAAAATAGGCAAAAATACTTAAACACTCAGTGTGCAATGGATCTTTGCTTCACTGGAGAGGAGATATTTATTTCTATGTAAAGAACTTTATTTCTAAGGGAAGGGTTCACTGGGAGACTACAAAACAAAAGCGATCTAGAGCACATTTTTACATCTTACAGCACAGAACACATGGTCACACAACAATGGAGTTTCTTCTTCTTCTTGACCCCTAGAAGGAAGTCACCTGAACACAGTAACCAATGATTGCTAGTAAACAGACTTAGATTTTCCCAGGCTATCTTCCCATTGGCTCTGAGCCAAGTTTCCCTTCCAGGTCAGTCTAAACAATAGTACAGAAGGTAAAACAGATTAACCCTATAATGACTGGAATCTAGACCTCGCAAGTCACACATTTCCAACAGATATAACTGTGGCATGTGTGTTGATTGCCATTTCAACACTTGAAAATGGGGGCAGAAGAGTGCCTCAGCCCATCATGCTGTGGACCCCTGATTAGGCCATCACAGCATTTTTAACAACTTCAAAATGGAGGTTGCATCCACAGGTTGGACCCATGGCTGGACCCACAGATGCCATCAAGTCTAGTTTGGCTCTAATAATGCTATAAAACAAAATATGTTGTCAGGATTGGAACCTATCCCTACGTTTCACCTGCTGAATCATGTAGTCCCTTCAGATGCCTTGGTATCCAAGTGCTGGATACAAACTAACTCAACAAATTGTCCATCATACCTAAGTGTCTTATGCCTCAGGTGCCCACTATTGTGAGGTTACAGTGACTGAAGGCACTACTCCAATCCTGTTCAGGATGGCAAGCACTCTCTGGCTGATCTTGTTTGCCTCCTACTCAGAGCCACCAGTATTCCATTAAATAAGATCATCTCAGATTTTTTTTCTCTTTTGTCAATGGCCTAATAATGGACAATAACGGCTGTGTCTGCCCCTTTTGGGCTTCCTTCAATTTTTAGCCTTATTTCTGGCCAAAAGATCTCTCCCCTGAAATTACACTTTCCAATACACAATTCACTAGAGAAATAGCACTTGTGCACACACACACACACACACAGTTCATCTTGCCCCCTAGGAATCCTCCCTGTGCTTCCATGTTTACATTACAAAATACATTTCACTTGGCTCCCAGGTTATCTCCCTTATAAATAAAAGCCGAATGGTGGTGGCACTTCTCTAGAACATTCCACACACTCCAAAATTAGTTCGCTCTCTGATCTGTCATTCAGAGGGTCTCCCTATCCACTGGCTGCTTTGACTGAGTCCTGCCTCCAACATTCTAAACATTTTGCTGTTCCTCTCCCCCCCCATAGCCAGTCAGAACACAGAGGTCGTTTGCATATGCAACTTGATTGGCTTTTGCCTCTAACATTCTAAACAGCTTACTGTACTGAGGTAAAATGTGTCCAATCTCCAGGTGAGGGCTGGAGATCCCTCAGAATTACAACTGCTTTCCAGATGGCAGAGATCAGTTCCCCTGGAGAAAATGGTGGGCTCTGTATCCTTATATGCTGCTGAGGTGGCCCTCATATGACAGCCAATGTGACGTAGCAGTCAGGGCTTCAGAGCACGGGAGAGGCTGCAGATGTATGGGGGTGGAATGCTGAAGAATGAAGGGAAAATAAAGGTAGGTTGATGATTGGTTGGGAAGGAGATATGGTTGCCAACTCCAGGTGGGAAATTTCTGGAGATGTGAGGGATAGAGCCTGGAGAGGGTGAGGTTTCAGGAGGCGTGGGACCTCAGACAGGTACAAAGCCATAGAATCCACCCTCCAAACCAACTATTCCCTTCTGGGGAACCATCATTGCCAATCTCCAGGTGAGGGCTGGAGATCACTCAAAATTACAACTGTTCTTTAGGTGGCAGAGATCAGTTCCCCTGGAGAAAATGGTGGGCTCTGTATCCTTATATACTGCTGAGGTGGTCCCCGTATGACAGCCAATGTGACGTAGCAGTCAGGGCTTTCTTTCTAGAGGCCATTGTATTTATTTCCACAACGGGCCTTTTTCCTAGTATGGCAATAAAAGCAAACTGCCAGGCTCATTTGCATACCCCTCCCCACACATTGCTACCAGTTCTTCCCGTAAAACTGCCTAAATGTACCCCCATTTTTTAGTCTGCAGTGCTGCCTTTTTCAACTACCCACCCGATATATGGATTCAATATATATGACCCAAGACAACATTAGAACCCAAATTTTGACAATTGACAACCTTAGCACTTTAATTAGCAATACCAGGAACGATTAAAATTAAGTAAAATTATACTTCAAGCAGGTGCATCCCATGAGCAATGTCCCCCCAAGACCTACTGTTTAGTAAAAATATATACTGTCCATAATTCCTAAAAGCTACTGAAAAATGCTTAAACACTATGATTAGTAAATCCTTTATTTAGTGACACATAAAGAGGAGGAGGACTGATAAATTAACACATTGCTTTTTTTTGTTTAAAGATGTTGATTGCTCCCCTCAGGACTTGGGAGAGCCCCAAGAAAAGGTGCCAGTACTCAGTACCAGTGAGTACCATCACCAAAAAAGCCCTGAATTTATGGAAGACCAGTCTTATAATTAACAAATGCCATCTATAAAATGGGGCATTTGATTGACTACTACTGGGGAGCAACCAGCCGGAAGGGCTGTCAGACCCTATATTTGGTCTTCCCTATTGCATCTGTCTGGCCACCATGTGAGAGACGATGCTGGACTAGATCAACGACTGGTAAGTCCCGGCCTGGCTATTCTGATGTACTTAAAATTGAAGCTATCTTTTTAGGGGGAGAGGCACAGATTTATTCATGATCATCACATATCAGTACACCCCACCTTTATAGGATAGGGCAAGTGTCCCTAACTGTTTTGAGCCTGAGGGCAGCTTTGGAATTCTGTCACAAGATGGTGGGCACAACCACAAAATGGCTGCCACGAGAGACAGAGCCAACCACAAAATGTCAGGGAATGAAGTCATGCATAGCTGTAATAGTTACGCTTCAGAATTTCGGGCAGAAGCTCTATTTTACAGGATGTTTTTTAAAATGAACATTGTTTTAAAAATATTTTCTTTCATACACCTTCATTCACACAGTGAAGATTCTTGTGCTGTGGTGGCAGCCACTACCAAAGCAACTAAAAAAATTTGCACAGCCAATCATTCTGTGGTCTACCAGAAGCCAGGAAAGATATCAGCACCATGCTGGGGACTCCCTGCCTTTTGGAACTTGAGCTCCTTTACATGAAAAGGATCCACTCTCACACTCCAAGAGGCTCAACAGAAAAAACAAACAAACTTCTATCTTTAAATAAATACAGCTGCAATCCCAAGAATGTTTTCCTGGGAACAGGTCCCATTCTGTAAAATGGAACTTACCTTTGTACAGACCCAGCTCTACAACATTAAAACCTAAACAAGCAGAGCTTCCCCAAAATTCAGCTGAAGCCCAAACAAGAAGACTCACCTATTTTCCCAATACTTGACAAATATATGGGGGGAAGAACCCAGCAAAAAGAGAAGGAGGAGGGAGACAGTGAATATCAGAGCAGAAAATGTGGGGAACAACCAGCCAAAGATCACCCAAATGGCTGCTTCGCAGCATGTCCATAGCTGATTCCTCCCCATTTCCCTTGCTTCTGCTAAACCATCCCCCTTCAATCCTCCAAGCTGGATGTCATCCACTGTCAACCACTTTCCTCAACTATTACAGCAACAAGAGCTACTGCTGCCTTTCCTGCTCCTGTTGCAGCCTCAGGCTGAACACTCACCAGGCCCAGGAGCAATGCTGTCTGAGCACAGGGTACTATGGTACATACCTGTCTCTACAGCCTAAAAGAGCAGCAGTTATGGAGGAAATAGCCTCCCATTTTCAGCCCTCGCTGACTGCACTGCCTTCAGTTCTCTGAGCAGGATGATGCAAAACCTCTTCAGCAGAAATGTGCTTCCCTTGTTTGACAATATTCCCTTAGTTTTGACATTTGTAAGGGTAAGCCAAACATTAGTTTTAGGCATAATATGAATTCTTACATCTATCTGTCCTTTCTATTTTCAGTACTAGAGATGAGTGAATACTAGGGGTAACTGAATTTCCCCTATTTCACTAGTTTTATATTTATATTTTTGTCATTGGTTTTAATTTTCTAATTTACTGTTGAATAATGAGTACATTTTGCAGGAAACTTTCAGTGCAAGAAAGAGAGGAATTGGTAAGAAAATGGTCCATGACTTGCATAATTCAATGAAATATAGGTAGGGCTGCCCTTAGAGACAATTTGGAAATGTCAAGTTATTCAGCAGTGGCAAGAATGATAACTGACTGTGGTTAGTTGCAGGGTGATATTATATCTGTCCTTAAAGTACTGCAACTGACTAACAGATTTCTGGGAATATTTCAAGATGCTAATTTCATTTTTGAAGAGCAACACATGAGAGCCCTAACAGCCTGAATGATTGCCTCCCACCGTATTCAGCCACAAGGCCCTTTCATAATTCCTTTGAATAAAAATGAACTGAAGATGCTCCTTGTGTCTTAGTTCTGATCTCCAAACATTCAGTGGTACCATTTGGATGAAGCTTAGTAAATCTAGTACCCTCCTCAAATCTCTTGTTCATGTGACAGGAATACTCATGTTTACATTAATAGATTCAATGAAAATGGGTGGGACCAGAAGGCATCACCAGCCTTCCTTCTATGTGTCCCCTTCTTCCTTGGGGGTTACAGTAAGCAGATATCAGCTGGTACAGACAACTGGGAAGAAAGTGGCCAAAGTGGTACCTTCTATCTTCAGGATCTCTCAAGAAATACAGTATCAGTAAGAAATTTAAGTTACTTTCATACCTGTTTGTACCCAAAATTAACATATAAAAAGCTAAGATCTATAACATGTAGGGCATTCTTCATGGTGATGCCTAGTTACGGGATTCTCTGCCTAGGAATATTTAGTTGTCTGACTGTCTGTTTGCAATGTGATAGTAGTGTCCTCCTAAGAGGAAGTTTTGCCTTCCCAAATCATCAGCCTTGTTTTTTAGGCTGCAATCACACACACTAAATAATCCACTTTCAATGCACTTTTGAATTAGATTTTGCCAGTTCACACAGTAAAAATCCAGTTGGAAAGTGGACTGAAAGTGGATTATTCAGTGTGTGTGATCACAGCCTTAGACTGCTTCCCCCTCCCCCCGGAAGACTTTAAAAACTGGTTAATTTCTTTTCTGATTTTCACATTTCTGTATAATATTGCTTTATACTGTTTTATTTGATTTAATGGTAAACACCTTTTCATTAGAAATCAGTATAGCATTTAACGTAACAAATAAATGACAAAGAAAATACAATTGGTCCAACAATTTAAATGCAAACCCTTCAAATTAATTCAATTGAGGACTGGTCTAGGGGTGGGGAAGCTGGGTGGCCAGTGATAGATTTATACACATGGGGGGGAAATAAATCATCCCCCAAGAAGAGCTTCCCCCAAGCAAGAACATCAAAGATCTTTTAATAAGACACTAACATACGGCATCCTGTCCCTTGTGGCTGAAGAAGCCAGATTGAAAGTCCCTGCTTCCCTTAGCTGATAAGCAATGGAACTGACTTTTCAATGAACAGTGACATTTCATACAAAAGCAAGGAAACAGAAATTTAGCTAAATGATTATACAGATTTAAATTAAAGAAATAGGAGAAGGTGGATTGAATGAATCACATGTAATTCATGACAGAAAATAGCTGAACTAGTTTGCCTAAAATAAAGGGCAAATTGTTTATATTTAGCCTGCCTCTTGGATCATATGCATGTTTTAACAGAAAGTTCATTAATCTAACAAAACCCCACGAAAACATGTCACAATAAATTTCCTAATCTTTAAGAATACACAAGACAGGTGTTCAATACTATATACTAACATTGCTATTCTTCTGAAATATGGATTTATTTACTTACTTATTTCAAATGCCAATCTGCCTATAGAAATTTGAGGTTGTGGTCACATGCGTCTTTAGATCCGACATAGCTGTGAATGCCTGACAGTTCTAAAGGGCACAATCAGACAACATCTGGGACCTGTGCTGCCCCGCCACAGAAGCAGAGTTAAAAGACACCGGGGAAAGTCCAGTCCTAATGCTTGCTGATGGGCTACAGATGGACTTTCCCCTGTTTGATTGCTCAAGCACACTTTCAAGCTGTCGGGATGGCCTTCTTACTCCATCCTGACTCGGTGTCATTCCCCTTCCCACTTAGCAGTATGTGCATAATTGCATACTCCATGGGGAACCCTTAGTGCGGAGGTGCGATTTCTTGTTTATGTGCATGGGAAACAAATGGCAAAAAAACCCCACTCTCATGCGGTGGTGTCTCATCACACAGTGATGGGCTGAGCCCGCAGCACAAAGGGATGTGCGATCTCGCAACTGTGAGTCAAATTCCTCTGGAGGAAATAGGAGTGCTTCCCCTCTGCTCCAAAGGGCGTGTGTGACTGCAACCTGCTTATCTTTAACAATTCTTTGGGTGATGCCAGACCATCTCCTGTGTTCATGCATTCTTGCATACGTTCTCGTATGCTAAAATATGTGATCTATAAGATGTGATGAAAATACTGCTGAGAGGGGGAATTAAATGTCAGGAATTATCTTGAATATTAGAGCACATTAAGGAAAGTGCAATCTTTAACTTTGCTGCCTGTCATGCTAGTTTTCTTTGTACAATGGAGTGAGTGCTCAAACATCTGATTCCACATCTTCAATGTAAAGTGGTACAAATCCAGAAGCAAATTAAAATGTGGACTTGATAATCATGTAGATTCTAAAAACTTTCTTGAACTATTATCAAGGTAAGTTCAAGCACAGAATCTGCATGAAAATTCATTTCATCAGACAATGTTTACTGCTAGGAGAATATTCTTCATCAGTTCACTGTAGTGGAACATTTATTTCAAATATATGATATATTTAAAATGTATTGTGTAATAAGACAGGGATTTCTCATGTCTTAGAAAATTATGGAAAATTAAAAGTTTTCCAGGATTTGGTGATCATCTGTAGCTCACATTTGCAGGGAACCAAGTTATTATTAGAGGTCCTGTAATCCTTGTGGTAAACATATTCAGCAGATGAATGTGCCATTTATGTACTTAATAATATATTTTATTTATAAAAACAAAATAGTAACATAATAGGGGTACAGAAGGACAGAAAGGGATTATATAGGGGTTATGGAACTCATTATATTTATCAAAGGTTATTACACTTACAGGATATATTAAACACAGAAATAAAGAATTACTTCTCCCCAACATGCCCTTCATTAGAATATTTAAGACATTTTCTACCAATAGTTTCATCATTAATACATATGCTGGATTACATATTTCATCAACACTACATATTGGCTAAAACTATATCAACGTTTGAAGGAAAATCTATTATCTATCTTGCAATAAAAAATAAAAAGTAAGAAATATTTTGTTCAGAATCCACTTCCTTATGCATTTATATCGTGAACTTGTTCTCCCTTTTCTGCCTTATTCTACATTTATAGACAATGCATTTATAGACCACTTTTAAACTGTTTCTTATTCTAAGTTTATCTCCTGTGTAATGGAAAGCTTAATTTCAGAGCAAAGTTTACAAGCATAAGCAGCTGTGTTGAAGAGGGCGAACTGACAGTAGAGAGGGGGAAAGTGTGCTGAGAGATCCCTGCAGTTACATATTTGGTGGCAGTGTCATGATCCAAATTAGACCCACAAAAAATGTTCCACAAACACAAATAAAGTGACAGAAAAACAAATGTAAGGCTTTTAAAAAAAAAATTTAAAGAAAAAAGAAAAAAGTCAGAAATGGTACCCCCACAGAAAACAGTTAAAGCAACTAAGGATGGACAGGCACCGGGAGGGATTCCTGAAGAGAATCCTAGTCAAAATATTGAGGCCATGAAATTACAGTTGGAGTTAGTTCACATAGAGGCTAAAAAGGAAATTCAAATGGCCAGGATACTAGCAGAAAAAGAAAAAGAACAAAGGCAGGCAGAGGAAAAAGAAAAAGAAAAAGACAGGGAACTTGAGAGGCTTAAAATTGCAGAAGAGAACTTGAGAGGCTTAGAACAGAGGACAAAGAATGACAAAGGGAAGCAGAAAGAGAACATGAAGAGAAAATATTTAATTTGAAGCTCCATGAAATTCATTTAAGAGCAAACCTCCACATTAACCCTAGAGAGGAATACCATCCCTCAGTAGAACAGGAAATGTTCCCCAGATATCAGAAAGGGGGTGATGTGGAAGCTTTGCTATTCAGTTTTGAAAGAATCTGCCAAGATTTAAATATAGCTAATGAGGATAGGATGATTTACTTAAGACCACAGATTTGTGGGGGTTGAGTGAAATCTACTCTGAACTAAGAGATAAGGAGACCTCTAACTACCAGTTATTCAAAGAGAGAGTTATAGTCCGTTATGGGTTCACTGCTGAACAAAGCAGAAAAACATTCAGAGAAATCCAAAGAAATCCTGGTGTTATGTATTAACCGTGGACTGCACATGCGGTCAGGTTAACACGTGGTCATGAGCTAGCGCTAAGCTTTGCTCAAAAGACAATAGCCAGCTTGGATCCTAGTACGGACCAATCAGCCACCCCGGATCGGGGAGTGGATCTATGGGTGTTAGTACACTGTAAATAGCCTATCATGGTGTGTGTGTGGTGTGTTTGGGGATTTAAGCAGTGTTCCAACCCTGCTACCATGTCTTGTATCTGGAGCTGAAATGAACTATGAGCTGATTCACTTTTACGTGTCTGGACCCAGTACTTTACACCTGGGGAAACATGTTCTCAGTTAGGGTCCCACCTAGACAGAGCCCTAAACAGATGGACTGAGGGTATTAAAGTCACCACCTTTGAGGACTTGAGAAACCTAATTAAAGTGCAAGTGGTTTATTGTATTAAGCCATTGACCATTACAAAATGCAGAATAGAGCAGAACAATCATAACAAGTTTAAAAGCACTGTTAATATCTGGGTTAAAATTAACTACTAGTCAGTAATAAAAAGAAAGATAACACAGGTTTAATCACCATCAGGTAGCCTGCTCCTTAGTTCTAATCTTAGATGCTCCTAAAGCAAACAGGGAAACTCTATGTGATAGATAAACATCATTATCTGAAAGCAAGAACACAATCTTCTCAGTTTCTGGGTATGCTTGCATAACCGATAGAATTCCTGCTAAAAATTTCTCTCTTGGAGTGCTGTATAGCGGACAGTAGAGCATGTAGTGAGGAAGGTCCTCCACCTCTGGCAAGCCACAAATAGAGAGACATTGCTCTTTTGGAGTATGTGAATAACAGCCAGCCAAAAGAGCTGTTAGCATAGTTTGGAATAATAAAGCTGTAAAGGGCAGTCTGAGGCTATAGTTAGAGATATTGATTAGGGAACTCGACCTGCGGTGATCAAATTTGCAGTATTTATACCAGGGAGCCACTTTAGATTTCAGGATTAAAGAATGATCTATCAGTGCATCAGCCTCGTATATCCAGTCCCTAAGTTGTGAATTATCAGCTGAGGCCCTGAGAAGGTCATCTGGGATGGTGTATCTTTGGATAATGGTGTTAAGAAAGTTAGAACGGGTAGGGTCTTTATCAAAATAGAGGTTGTCTGATTGGTGGCTTATAGAGTTGGAGCTCAGAGGTGTGTTCTTTTTCCAGTATTTTATGACTGCCAGGTGTGCCCGGACCATAAGAGAGAGGAGTCCCAGTTCAGCTCTCATAAAAAATGTGGGAGTGCCTCTGAACAAAGCTAGAATTTACCTTATAAATTGGTTTTGGATTACTTCCAAGTCAGCCAAAATATCCTCCTTTCAGCCCCAAACTTCAATTCCATATAAGAGATGGGGGATGACCTTGCTGTTGAATAATTTCAATGCCAGGTCAATCAGACGTCCACCCTTTATGTGGAAAAAATGTAAAACTGATCCTACCATTCTTACTGCTGAAGATTTTACAGATACAAGGTGGTTTTTCCAAATCAGAGTCTCCATGAAGGTTATTCCGAGATATTTAAATGCTCTGCATTGTTCGATAGAGTTGCCAAGGATAGTCCAATGAGAGATTTTAGCTTTCTCCTAAAGACCATTACCTTGGTCTTTGCGTAGTTTATATTGAGCAATTCCTCACTACAATAAATCCCTAGCTGATGTAAAAGTCTTCTCAGACCGATTTTAGTTAGGGAGATTAAAATCATATCATCCGCATAAAGAAGAATTGAAATTTTTTGTTGACCAAGTGATGGAGGGAAAAAGTGTGGACCTGAGAGAATCTCTGTTATGTCATTGATGTACAGGTTAAATAATAATGGGGCCAGCACAGAGCTCTGTTTCACCCCTTTACTAATAGATACAACTAACATCACAGGTACAGCCAATATCCCAGAACACTAGCATGGGAAGAAGGGGGCAGATTTTTGCTGCTAAGGGGGCAAGGGAGCACAACCTGAAACAGGGAAGTGCTTTATGGAACAACCCCCTCCAGATAATATTTCAGCCAAGAAATATCTGTCTAACAATATGTGGGCGAAGGGGGCAAACTCCAAGCTGGAAAGGAGGTCAGTGTCCCAAACAACATTTGTCTGACTTACTCAGAATAAAATACTCAGAAGTCGATCTGGTGGAGCCTGAATCTCTTAAAAGTTCTACTCTTCTTTGCTTCTAACAGAATCCCTTCTCTGATACATGAGAAGAAACTGCAGCTTGTAACCAAAGATGTCTTTCTAACACGGGTGTTCCAAAATGCTATCACACTACCCTTGTGCTATAAGAAATCCTCTGCTTATATGAACTCACCATTACAAGAGGGGTCACCAATGGAAACAGAGACACATCAAACATCCCAAATGAACTTAATTTCCTGGGATGACCTAGGTAAACCCATGGAGTGCACACAAATCCCTTTAGGACATCATCATGCACAAGCTGACCAAGGAACAAACCTGACCCCTTTGGGCCCCAAAAGACAACTGACACATGAGTACTTGGCAAATCCCCTTTAACTCTTTTCAGAATCTCCCTTGTGGTGAGCAACAATCAATCAATTATTGATAGATTGGATTTTATGTGCCATAAACTGAGATTAAAGATTTGGAGACACAACCAGTTGATAGGTCCAAAGTCCACAAGAACCTGAGTGTTACAGCAGACTTCTCAGAACCAAGCTCTTCAGTGGTCGCTGAACAACAATTACAAAGGAGGAGCATCCAAAATGTACTGTCACAGCTCCAATCATCTTCAAAACACCAAAAATGGCTCTCATAGGAACCTCCTAACAGAGCACTCTCCAAATGAATAAATTGGATTACCTATTCAGAAGTCTTCAACGACCCCATCAGCTAGTCCTTCATCCAAAGTTGGGACAAATGGCTGTATTTGCTCTGAACATAACCTTTACTAACAGGAATTCTACTGGTTAGAGAGCCAGAAATTCCCACTCTAATTTGGGCAAAAGTATCTCTATGTAGCTCTCAAAGGAGCAGTAATAACCACCTCTCAAAATTTATTTTAGCTAATTTTGACCAAAGAATCAAATTTGGTGGCCAGGTCAACAAATGCTACGTAAAGTGCCTTTGTTGGCCCATTTAAACCAAACCGGCCAAGCGGCGTCTGAACGCAAACAGCCCTGCAGCCGACCGATGAGTGAGTCCGCTCCAGCACTGCAGACACCAGCTCCAGCCCCGTCCAGTGCGATGACGACCGTGCCGGGGCAGGGAGGCCTGCTGCCGCCCTTCGATACGGCGCGGCCACAAAAATGGGGTGCTTGGGTTCGAGGCGTAAGGTCCACGCTCGTGTACTACAAGGTAACGGACGAGGCACAAAAGAGAGGGTTCCTCCTCGCCTCCTGCGGCACAGACGTCGTGGCCCTAGCCAAAGGACTACTCTCCCCAAAGGACCTGGACTCCTGCTCGTTCGAACAGATCGTAAAGGCAATCCAGGACCACTATGCGCCAAAGCCATCGGAGATGACCTGCAGGCTAACGTTCTATGACCAGAGCCAACTCGCACGGGAGACGGCCGCGGATTTCCTCGCGGAGATCCGCCACTTGGCCACAGACTGCAACTTCGGGGTGCACCTCGACGGAGCCCTCTGCGACCGGTTCGTCGCGGGATTGAGGGAGCAAAAGCTCAGGCGGCGGATTGCGGAGAAGGAGGAAGTCACCCTCGCCACAGCCCTATCATCCCGGGTGGGGTCTGGCAATCTCTTGGAATTACGGCTGATCTCTGGACTACGGAGATCAGTTCTCCTGGAGAAAACGGCAGCTTCAGAGTGTGGGCGCTATTGCCAGCTAGGCCTCCCTCGAGCCCTGGCTGCCGTGGGAGTGGGGGTGACTCTGGAATGTTAAGTTTCAATTCTACATTTCTGTGATCTCTGTCTGATCTTCAGTGCCTGGTGTAGCATTTATCTTGGGAAAAGTAGCCCGTTGCTTTGGCGGGCTTCTACCTGATCCCTGATTGGCCCTGAGCCATCAGGGGGTCCCCTTGAATGATGTATAACTGCTTACTGCGTGTGCTTTCCTTTCGTTCTAACACAAAATGGTTAAGATATCTGCATACTCACAAAGCCTCAATAAACTTTACTTCTTTGAATGAAAGCTGTTGGGAACTGATTGCTGCAGGAGTCTGACAACTATGGCATTTGCATTACTGAGGTCCTGCCCTTCCCCAAATTCCACACTCCCCAGACTCTACCCCCAAAATCTCCAGGAATTTCCCAACCCACAGTTGGCAACCCTAGGAAGCCTCCCCCTTGTTGCTGCCTCGCCAGCACTGACATTCAATGCAGGGGCGTAGACTTTCCAATTTCCCATTGTGGGGCTGGGCCGGGCCAAAGGCATTGCTGTGCTAGGTCCTTAAAAGAACTGGGGCCCAGTAACATCATAGGGAGGAGCCAGTGACATCACAGGCCATTGTCACTCTCTATGGAGGTGGAGCCATGTGGGATTTAGGGAGGGGCTCCCCAG
>NW_015160233.1:205811-207286 GCF_001447785.1 Gekko japonicus
GGGTGGGGCGAAGATATTTGGCAAACTGGATCTCGCCCAGGCTTATCAGCAGTTGCCGGTAGACGACGCGACTGCTGAGGCGCAAACGATTGTGACCCACAGGGGGGCGTTTCGAGTGAAGCAGCTACAATTCGGGGTGAGCGTGGCACCGGGGCTTTTTCAACAACTGATGGACTCTTTGCTTAAAGGAATCCCCGGCGTCACCCCCTTCTTCGATGATGTGCTGATTGCCGCTGCGACGCCGGCCGACTTCGCGGACCGCCTCCGCACGCTGCTCCAGCGTTTCCAGGATGCGGGACTAAAAGTGAAGCTGTGCAAGTGCCGGCTGGGGGTGCCATCCATGGATTTCCTGGGGTTCATGGTAGACGCGGACGGCCTCCACCCGACCAGGGACAAGGTCAAGGCTATTGTGGAGGCCCCACCCCCCCAAATCCAAAGCGGAGTTGCAGGCGTTCTTAGGAATCCTCAACTTCTACCACGCCTTTCTGCCCCACGAGGCGGCGGTAGCGGAGCCCCTGCACCGCCTTCTGGACAAACAGGCCTCCTGGGTATGGGGGCCCCGCCCGGCGGCGGCCACGTTCCATAACGTCAAGGGACTCTTGATCTCAAACCCGGTCCTGGCCCATTTCGACGAGACTCTGCCGGTCGTCTTGGCGTGCGACGCATCTCCTTAAAGTGTTGGGGCGGTACTGGCGCATCGTCTCCCCAACGGCTGGGAAGTCCTGGTTGCGTACTACTCGCACACCCTGTCGGCGGTCGAGCGGAATTACGCACAGGTCGATCGGGAAGGACGAGCCATTGTTGCAGGGGTCAAGAAGTTCCACGACTTCGTTTACGGCCGGCCTTTCACCATTGCAACAGACCACAAACCTCTCCTTCGACTGTTGGCGCCAGATCGACGGACGCCCCAGATCATATCACCCTTGGTGTTGCGTTGGTCCATTTTCATGGCGGCCTACGATTACAAGCTACAGAACCGCCCTGGGAAAGCGATGGGCCACACGGACGTGCTGAGTCATCTGCCCCTGCCAGAGGGGGTGGAGGACCCAGCCCCAGCGCACCTCGTCCTGCAGATAGAGGGTCTTCCCGAGGCACCCCTACAGGCCGTGGACATTGCTCGCCGCTCGGCCCGGGACCCCATCATATCCAGGGTGATGGGCTGGGTGGTGAGGGGATTGCCAGGGAAGCCTGAGGGCCCCGAGTTCACGGCATTTACGTCCTGCAGAGATGAGTTGTCGGCACACAAAGGCTGCTTGCTGTGGGGCGACAGAGTGGTGGTCCCCGGCACCTTACGGCAAAAGGTCCTCAAGGCCCTACATGAAGCACATCCGGGCATCGTCAGGATGAAAGCCCTCGCGCGGAGCTACGTGTGGTGGCCCGGCATCGACGGGGAAGTCGAGGCTTGGGTGAAGCGTTGCCAGACCTGCCAGGCCGTACGACCCAGCCCCCAGGGGGCTCCAGCACAGTCATGGGAG
>NW_015160233.1:207813-260988 GCF_001447785.1 Gekko japonicus
TGGCCCAGAGTGGGGGCCCCCTGCCATACCCGTGCAGGATCCGCCCATGGAAGAGCATCCCGACAGGGCCCCCAATGCCCCGGAGGCCACGGAGGAGGCCCCAACAGCCGGCGCTCCGAAACCAGAGGGGCCGGCACCACAGGCGAGCCCCAGCATGGGGAACGGGGGCCCCCGAGGTCCCTATTCTGACCCCCAGATGATCCACCAGGGAGCGGCAGCCCCCAACGTACCTAAAGGACTATGTGACATGGGGGGGCGAACCATGGGGGGAGGGATGTTGTGTCCGCTGGTCGCCACCAGGGGCTAGCGAGTACCCAGGGCTTGACCCTGGGTGGACAATGGGAACTGGTCTCTTGGTCTCTCCAACGGGGAGCCAATAGAAACGGGGAGGGAAGTTCGAACCTCCCAATGGGATCCAGGGGTGTCCCCTGGATATGTATATAGTTGGCCTCCTGGCCGTTTGTCTTTGTCTTAGTTGTGTAAGAGTCAAGCGTGCATCATGTTATTGGAGCTGAGTGTGCCTAGCCACGCGGTCAACCCACTACACAATACATCCAGTCTTCCAGTTTTAACAGCAAGTATTTACTGTATAGTATTGCCGCTATATCTAGTGGTCTATAATTGTGTGGGTCCGCAATGTCCCCTTTTTTTCTGTATGGGCACCACAATGCTCAGTTTCCAACCAGAGGGAAACACTCTAGACCCATTAATCTGTGTGAAGACTCTAGCCAACAAGGGGACCCACCACTCAGGGAAAACTTTGTACAGTTCAGATGGTAACATATCTTCCCCCGGGGATTTTCCTGTGAATAGTTTAGCTATTAGTCCTCTAATTTCTACCTGGGCAGTATTTTGCCTCTCTAATTGCTGGGGGTGCTAACCAGGGCTGGCCCCAGCTTTTTTTTGCAGACTAGGCGCCCTCCCCCCCTGGCGCGCCCACAATTTCTGGCACCCTCCCCCCCACCTCGGTGCACCCACAATTTTTCAAACATAACTGCATTTTAGGATCCATCTTGAAAGTGCTAACAGGTGTGGAAAAGATCTGCATGCCGTGTACAACTGTCTGGACACATCCGTTCCCCACCAAATATCTCAAAAGCCTCATGTCTTAATTCTGAGAAGCCTGAAGGAACAGAAATCTTTTCTCCTGCCTCTAAAAAAGCTTGATGTGCTCTCTGGGAGATAACCTTGCAGAGCATCTCTGCCCTTAGAAGCTGCCCAAGCTGCATCTGCAGAAGATGGCACACTAAATACTTGGATGGGAGACCTCCTTGGAATACCAGCAGTTGGGAGGCGGGGGCAGGCTTTATTCAAGCTTTATTTTATACCTCTCTGAATATCCTCCAAGCCCCCAGTAGGGGTCAGTCACCAGAGGTCACCATAACTTTCAGGGGCACACACACTCACACATATGAAATTTTTTTTAAAAAAAACCCATACATAAGAAGAGAAGAAAATGGTTTTGGGCTTTCCTTCCATGGCATTTTTACCACCAGAAATGATGTTGGGGGGCCTGTTTGCCCCTTTTTCTGACAATGAATCAAAATGAGATAAATAAGGACATAATTTTCCTCTGTTGTTAGATAGAAATTTACTCACGGATCTTGTTGGTTTTATTTTCTATTTTTTGTTCATTTTTATTTTTCAGTTAAGAAGGAGATGGGAATAATTAAGATGATTAAAAAGGGAGGTATATAAGAGGGAGTAAATGAAGCTCTTTTTGTCTCTTGATGGAATTGTGGAATATGAATAGATTTAATAATAACTGAGATATTGCTAGTAACGATATAGGTGATATGGATCAGGTGAGAATAGCTAATTTATCTCCAATGAAATGGCTTAAAAATATCTGGGTACTCTGTAATTTAAATATAGCACCAGGGAATCCAATTGAACAAGTGACCAACTATAAATATCTAGACAGAACCCTACAAGCTTCGGTAGGCAGTGTTATCCATTTTAAATTGGCCTGCACGCAAGGTGAAAAAATGGTCAATGCAATTTTAAGGGTTTTTTTATACCAAAGGATCCTCATTTATCCCAGCAGCCCTAAAGTTATACAATGCCAAAACCATCTCTGTAATGTTATATGGTTCCTTTTCAGGAGCTTCTGCCACGGATCTTTCAAAGTTAAAAAGAACACAATCCAAATTTCTCTGAGATCTTCTTCAAGTTCCAAAATACGTTCCAAACACTTTTATTCACCTCGAGATTGGAGTAGTTAAAATGGAAACTAGGATTATTCTAACATCTTTAAAATTCTGTCTTAAATTAAACTGCAATCCCCATGTGGCAACCTATGGCATTATAGCAGATGGCTTTCAATCCAGATGGTTGAAAACCATTCATCAGATATTACAATCAATGGGACTTTCTCCTCAGGATCTCCTATTTGTAAACAATGAGCGGCATTCCAAATGGTAAGGCAGAGACTTTTTGACCAAAACAGACAGGAAGACTTGGCCAAGCTCTCCCCATCTATATGTACTGGTCCCCTTAGAGATAATCCAGCTCCAGCATCCTATGTATTCCACATTGAGAATACCAAACAAAGAAGGGCTTTTTCCCTAGTGAGGAATGTGTCCCTGTCATCTATGGTTTTAGAGGGTAGATTTCGCAAAATCCCCTTCTCCCAGCGTTTTTGCCTCTGTGGCGCGCTTGAAGTAGAGACTCTACAACATGTTTTAATACAGTGCCGCTGGTATGACGAGCCTTGCACAAAACTTTCCTTTGATATCTAGAGTAAAATCTATGTATGCAGCTTAGATTGAATTCAAGATTTCATCCTCTCGGACATGGACTCAGAGGTTTCCCAGGCTGTTGCTTGGTTTTGGACAGCCTGTCCTGCAATACATAGAGAGAAGATGAATCCTACTTTATAATCCATTTATCCTAACTCTGGTTCATTTTATTCCATATTATATTATTTTAAATCAAAATCTTATTTTTCTATTCTCTGTATCTAGTTTTATTTTTGTATTATAAGCTAGCGAAAGCCATTAAATAAACTATACTGAATACTGAGTCACAAAATGTAAGCTGAGCTAAACACTTCTTGGGGCAAAGAGGGACTGTTTGAGCTTCTACAAAAGGACTATAAATCTTCTTCAAAAGAAGAGAAAGAAAGAGAGAGAGAGATTCAGAGTTAAATTCTTTATTTTGTAACAATTCCTTATGACATCATGCTCCATTGTTGAGAACAGAAAAGCTTATTGTGTCTAAACTCCATTATAAAGCTGCAAAGCACCTGATTTGTGTTGAAAGATTCTTGGTTGCTAATATGTCTATGAGAGCCATTATCTGGTGAATGCGGTCAGGCTTGAAGAGACTACTGACAAATAAGGTTTTGCTGGGCTGAACTGAGACTTTTGCTACTGTATTAAAATGGACGATCAGGATACACAGAAAAAATGCCAGATGATGTATGTTTAGATAGCTCTGCAGAAATCCACTTGCTGCAGTTGTCCTGGGAGAAGCTTCAGTCCATAATTGTTGATGCAGTCAGTCTGGCAGTTAAAGAGGCTTTTGAACCAATACAAGTTATAAAAAAGTGACTACATTAAGCCATACTACAAGCAAGATAAAGGAACCCTAGCACCAAACTGTGCAAGATGCAGGACAACACTACAATCAAGCTGACCTAACCTACACAGAGAATAACAGATCTATTAAAAGGCTGACAAACTCTGGAATCCTTAAAGTTATAAAGGGAAAAATATTACAGAGAGAAGATAAAATAGAATTTTTAGAATCCTTAATCACCTTAAAAACTGAATACAGATGGCGAGTTTTAATAGAAAGCCTTTCTACCTACAAGGGAAAGTGACATATAATATATAATACATTTACAAAACTATAGCCCATATTAAAAAATATTTAAGGGAAGATCAAATTCACCTTAGAAAGACTTTTAACAGATGAATTATAAACTATAAGAGAGCAAACTGTAAAAAAAAAGACTCATCTAGAGAATACCTATGAATGTGTATTTGAATAAGATTGGCTAGAGAAGTACACTGAAAAAACCTAACTCATATTTAATGCAGTTATTTGAAGATTATTTTAAAAGATAGGTAAGGCTCATAATAGATGACTGCATAGACTGCAAACTTATAGAGGTATTAAGGACCTAATCTGATATAAAAAGTGTTATAAAAACAAGATTGGTTTAAGGATTTGAGTTTGTGTAATTGAGGGAAGATGGTTTAGGAAATATAGATATGCTTTTAAAAACCTTATTAATTGGAAGGTTATTTTAAAATGTGTATGCAAGGGTGATATTAAGATTCTAGTCTGATATAAGCGGTAGGTTAGAGAATTTTTGGTGATGTTAAAACAATTAGAACAAATAGAATGAGAAAAGAATTTGACTATGAGTTTGTGGAATTGCTTAATTTTAGCTAATACTAACGGATTTTATAGAAGATTATCGTAGAATGCTTAGATAATGTCTAAATAGAAGAAAACGTGTATTGTTAGAGTTGCAAAATTATAGATCTATAATTATAGGTATACTTAAAGTTAGATTTATAGAAAATTGTAGTGAAATGCTTAGACACTGCTTAAATATTTAAAATATGTAGTGTTAAATATAGGCTTGCAAAGATATATATAGTAGAAAGATCGGCAATTAGATATATATGTATGAGGTAGTTTAAGAGATATAATGTTGTTATTATCACTCTCATGTATATTTGTGTTTGCTTTTTTAAAAATAATAAAAATTATCTATAAAAATAAATTATCTTTTTGTTTTTTCATCAGTTGTTCAAATTCAGTCATCTCTCTTAGAGTTCCACCTTCTGTGTTAATAATCTTCTTTAGTCTTGAAGCTGATTGGTAATATAGTAATTATTGAATATTGATTCCTTCATCTTTAATATCTTGCCATGACTTAAGTTTCCCCTGGGTGTTTACCATGTGTATCATATTCTTATCATGATAAGCTTCTATTGGAGATACAAGCGGAGAGTTTGAAGGACAGTACATTCTGATGTGTAAACTGTGTTCTCAAATGTCCATCTCTAATTATATCACTATTTCTTGTGCTATAATCATTTTAGTTGTTTTTTTAAGCCATAGATAATTGTGTAAACACTCATCTAGGTCTGCTGATTCAATTTTTACAATTCTTTGCTTTGGATTTTTTATCCAATCCACGATCCAGACCAGACCTGCCAATCAGTGATACAATTTTATATTTGAAACTGCTAACCCTCCTCTCTTTTTCTCATCTTGTAATATTTTAAAACTTATTCTTGGTTTCTTGCCATTCCAAATAAATTTATCTGTTTTTGATGCTCTATCAATATTTGTTCTTCTACATATATAGGTAGCATCTGAAATAAAAACGTTAATTTTGTCAATACACACATTTTGTTTGCTGAAATTCTACCCAGCCATGACATTTTTAATTTTTTTTCTTATCTGAATAGTTCTGCTTGTAATGATTTCTAATTCTTCTGATAGTTTTTTTTTAAAGATTAGAGTTTTGTCCAGTCACATTTATCCCCAGGTATTGATGGGATCAGTGGCTACAGTGCATTCTGTACTCTTTATAACATCATCTTTTTCTTGTTGCGTTAATTTTTTTTTATCATTTTCCTCTTCTTCCTATTAATTTTATATCCTGAAATGGATCCAAATTGTTCAATATGTTCCATTATGTACTGTAACAATTTTTTGTGGATCCAAAACTGTTAGAACCATATCATCTGCAGAGCTTTTCATTTTAAATTTTATATCATCCATTTTTATTCCTTTTCTCCTTATATCTTATCTAATCTCTATAGCTAAAATCTCTATCACTATGATAAATAATAAGAGGTGTCAATGGGCATGCTCCTTTTTAATTGAAATTGTTTCTGTTAATTTTCTATTTATGAAACTCTTTGCTTGTTAGTTTGAGTATATAGCTTGCATTCAGTTCCAGAATTGCATTAACACATGGAATTCACTGCCATAGGAAGTGGCGGTGGCTACAAGCATGCACGGCTTTAAGAGGGAATGAGACAAACATATGGAGCAGAGGTCTATCAGTGGCTATTAGCCACAAGGTATAGATAGGAACTCTTGGTCTGGGGCAAGTGATGCTCTGTATTATTGGTGCTTGGGGGGCAACAGTGGGAGGGCTTCTAGTATCCTGGCCCCACTGCTGGACCTCCTGATGGCACCTGGTATTTTTGGCCACTGTGTGACAGAATGTTGGACTGGATGGGCCATTGGACTGATCCAACATTGGCTTCTCTTATGTTCTTATGCAGGTCACAGCCCATATTCTAGAGTACATTCAATAGAATTGGTCATGTTGTGTTGTCAAAAGCTTTCTCTGTATCCAAAAATAAAAATGCTGCTTTTTTTCTTATTTACAAATTCAATTGCATCATTTATAAATTGTATATTTTCTTTCCTGTACCTCTTTGGGATGAACGTGCCATTTTTGATGGATCTCCTTGCCTCAGTACCATCTGAGTAAAGCTCCTGCTAAAAACCTTGGCACTTTGCTATAAAGGTGGGGTTTCAGTCCTTTTGCCTTGCATCTGCTTTTACATCTGTGCAGTATAAAAATCAACTCTCCCCTAGGCTCATGTTCAGTTCAGTTAATTAGATGATTGGGAAACAAAAATTCCTATAAGCCAATGCAAAAATGTGTATGTGTTTTTGGAATAGCATTGATAACAAAGACTTAAATAAACGTTAAATAATTTTTTTAAAAAATGCATAGGGTTTAATTATAATTTTTGGTTAGCTGACTGGTTTGCTCATTATTTAAATGATTGGCAGCTGAGTGGCATGGTGTGATTTCAGCTTGGGGGGGGGACAGGGTTCTCATCAGACTGTGTGAGAATGTGCATGCATGAAATTCTGCTGATTGTATATAAAAAGTCACCTGTATATAAAAAGTCACCTGCCAAACTGTTTGATGGGGGGGGGGATAGCTTTCTGCTTATGGCCACCAAGTGGAACATGAGCTGAACTGGTGGGTGTTCAAGCATCCCTAGTTATAGTAGTGTCCAATTTGTAATGAGGCAAAGGGTTAATAACTTGTCTAGAGCCTTCCAGTGAGCCACAATAAAGGTAAGATTAATCTTTGGTTAAAGAAGGCCAACCATTCAAAGAACCTGAGGTCCAATTTTGGCTGTCCAATTTAAGAAATGATAGTTACATAGCCAAATTTTAAATTGGCATAACAGAGTGCAAAGTAGTTGAAAGTATTGGACAAGACAATGCTTGAAATTGCCTGCCAGTTATATTTATTTTTTAAAGGCCAATTCAAACATATTGTTAAACAATGTAAGCACCAAAATACATTTTCAAATCCTCTGCCCTTAAATAATGATCAAATATTGTCCCGAAATATGAATGGCTGTTTTGCCAACATTGCACACAAAAATGATTACCTTCTGTCTGTGTGAAAGATTTGACATGAGAACAAAAGAGGGTTTTATTCTATTATGAAGCCAGGAAAATGGGATTGTTTTCCTTCCAACAGTCACTGGCTCCTTTTGAATGGCTTTAAAATTAATGCCATTTCTAGAACTGCTCTCTTGTTTTCTTTAAAATAAACTGCATATAGTGAGAGCTGAGTAAATAATGGAAGACAAACAATGTGTTCCTATAATTCTACCTTTGCTATTTTCCACCAAGTAGATTTCATAATTCTCAAATGTATTTCTCCCTTGGAAACCTTGGCACATCTCTTAGCATATTGACTGCAAGCAAACCTGTTCCAATTCACCCAGTGTAGTTAAATAGAGCTGTCATATGGAATTGGTTCTGATTGGGAAAAGCTACAGTCCACAGCCCAGTTAAGCCAAAGTAGCTGGATCTAAATAAATGTTAGAAATCCAGCTACTTCATTTTAACAGAGGTGTGTATTGTGAAGCAATGAATCATAACACTAAGATGTGAAAATACTTGTCTTTGCTAAATATTTTTGCCAGTTAAATCAGGTACAAAGTAGCTTCAAACACCATCAAATTTCAATGTCCCCCTTCTGGGTTTCATTGTCTTATCTGTACATTTCTTCTTTAAATTATGCTAACTTGGGAGGCAGTGATAAAACACATGTATAAACTGGACAGCTTATTGCCCCACTACCCAGATGAAGATTTGAAACAACAGTGTGGGTTTAACTAGTTTATTTAAATCTATTTAGATCTGCTGATCTATGTCATCAATTAATTGCACTAATTAAGAGTGGGCTGCCTTTGTTCTGGCAAATCCACCCTGGTTCCAACCTCAGCCAGCAGCTATTACCAGCCTTGTTTATCCTTGGCCATACATAGAGTGCTGAGAGGTGCCCAGCCCCGGCCTCCTACCCTGATGCACCGATAAGCCACTACCAGGTTTAGGAAAATGTTGCTTAGTACCAAAGCTGCTCTTTCCCAAGCCCCTTCCCTCTGTCCAGCAACTGATTACTTGTTCAGGACATGCCCTCCATCATGCCCAATGGCTCAGGGTGCTCACCACTTATCCCTACCTAAATGTTCAACCCGCCCTATCCCTGCCAAACAAAAGGGTTAGCCTTGCTTAACCCTCCTTGCCCCACCTGTGAACTATAACTTCATGCAGGCCCTGGTGTAGATCAGCTAAGTACAACTTGCAAACCTCTGGAGAAAGATGGAACCCCATCATCTCTAAATAGATGAGGCATATTAAATCTGATTGCCTGATGTGATGTGTAAGCTCCAGTACCAGTCAGAACAGCGTTTGTATGTCCAAATCCACCTTCATACATAAGGAACCAACAACAATCAACAGTATATAGACATATATATCCAAATCCACCTTGCACCACACTTTTTGATCATTGGGGGATCAATTGCCCCCCTTCAACTCTGCCTTATCAAAGCTCAGACCGAGTCATGATTACTCCCAGTATCACTCCCTTATCATATTTAAATCCCTAATTATTCTGTGCCTAAGTGTGAATCCCTGGGTTTTCACTAGGTCATTCTCACCCCAGTGTAATGCCAGGATCTCAGGATGACTGACTGCCCTCTCTCAAAACCTGGTGGAGAGAAGGCAGGAGCTGGTTCCACAACAGCCCTCTTCTACCATGCCACAGCATACTGGTGAGTGGGTATGATCCCAGCTGAATCCTGATTCCACTGTTGGTGGCCCTTCTGCTGGTCCAGAATATGATGGAATGTCCCAGTACTAGCACTCTGACTGGGTTCTTCAGTATTCCTGGATCTGAAAAATAAAATCAAGCCGCCCTGAGCCTGCATTGCGGGGAGGGCGGGGTATAAATTGAATAAAATAATAATAATAATAATAATAATAATAATAATAAAATAATAATTATCTGATTTGTATGCTTTTGATTCCCATCTCCCCCAACCCCTCCTCTAGCCTCTCATTCTGATATTCCCTTCAATATAACAAATATTTAAAATGTTTTTAATAGTAAAATGGTGGGAAGTAACTTTATGTTTCAGCTTTCCAGCACCACATACCAACTATGTGGTCACCTCCCTCTTTCTTCACCATGTCTTGGCAAGCCCATCTCCTGTCAAAATGTGTCAACAAAAGAGAAAGCAGACAGCTAGGCTTTGTCTTTGGCAATTTACCTCCACCCTAATAATAACCCTAGAGAACACAAAAGGGAAAAGGAGTGATGTGTTTTCAACCCCATAACCCAGGAGTTGGCTTTGGGAGATGGAGCCAATGCATTGAGTGGTTATGCATTTGCAACATTTCATTTCCACTTTAATCAATAAGCTGCCTTTCAATTCATCTAAACTTAAATCCTTGGCTATGTAGCAGTAGTTCCTCACCCAATTGTATTCTTCATGCTATCGACCATTTTTTCAATACCCAGCGTAAGTCATCTGTCCCAGAATCCACAGAGACATTGAAAGAGCAACAATTAAGATCAACAGATCTCCAAAAGAGTTCTCAAAGTTTATTAGATATATAAACGTGAGTGCAAATTCACTTTCATCACCTCCAGAGCATCATTTGGAAGCAATCCTTCCCCTTTTTGAAAAGAGAATCGTACACCATGCATGCTGTCTAATTCTCTCAGCCTCTTGTGAGAGGTCCACATCTCACAAAACATCAGGCAATGATCTGGCAGGTGAGATACCTGCTTCCAAGTCTCACTCGCCAGTCCACTTCACTTGGGTGTAGCTGCACAACTAATTATCAGAGGGCTGACTCAGTCAGGGCCCATTAACTTCAAATCAGGCACAAGATTCAATTGGCTTTCTGGGTTCAGAGGTAAGTCTATTTCTGTTATGTCTTTTATCAATTGCTTAGTACTTTTCCAGAATCTTTGCACTTTCTCACATCTCCACCAAATATGTAAGTGTGTTCCTTTATTGTTTTTGCACCTCCAACAGTTCCCTGAAACATTTGTATAGCATTTTTGAAGTCTATCTGGCGTCCAGTGCCACCTGTATATCATTTTTATTATGTTTTCTTTATATGGTGTTGCTCTTAATAATTTAATTGATTTCCACGATTTTTCCCATTCTTCTCTCTCTAAAATTTAAATAAGCACTTAAAAAAAAAAGATTCAATTGGCTTTTGGCAAATTTGGCCAGCCAATGAGGAGATGGTAGCAAGCTGATTTATTCAGCTGCACTGTCTCACCTACAGAGCTTTTGCTGCGGCTGACCCACCCACTCTGGCAGCACAAGACTAGCTGGTCGCTACATTTAGTGCTGACCAGGAACTTTGGGGGGGTTCTGCCAGATTGGCTAAGGGTGAAGCCTTTTTCACCTGCTCCATGCTGTCACTGTGGACAAGATTTTCACAGCATTAAATAGGCCTGGTTGTAAAACTGGGTGGGCCACAACTAGTTGGCAGCAATAGGATAGATAGGGCTGCTTAGGTAGGGCTGATTGGCAAGGACCCTGAGACAACTGTCATGAGGGGGCGTGTCTGGAACAAGCCATCCCATGCCTTGTGCCTGGGTGCACTATGCAGGAGTGCCCTTGGTTTTGAGTGGTATCTTTTGAACCTAGTAGGAACCTTGTAGCACATCAGGGGAGAGGGATGAAGTTGGCACCTCTCTGTACATACAGCTCTGCAGGCTGCCGAAGGTGCTGGCTGAGTTTTGAGCTGAAGTGGATCTGACCAAAAAGCAGATCAGGTGGATGCCTAGTGCAGCCCACCCTCAAAATCATCAGCTTATTGAAATAATTGCTGATATAGATCAGTCATTTAATTAAACAATTTCAGATAAATAAAACTATTTGAAACCACTTTGTCATCTCATGCCATCATTTGGGAGGTGTCAGGGCAGAATGAGCAGAAAAATGGCTGCAGCTGCTGATTTTCCTCCTGAAAATTCCAACTCCTATCATCAGCTTATTTCAAACTTTCAACCATTATCATTTGCTTCTTCTTCTTCTTCTTTTTAGCAATAAGACATTATTTTTAAAACTACATGTTATACAAAGGGTTTGGAAGAACAACTGACTTTTTGAAACAACAAAGTACACCCAGGACAGGAAAATCCAGTATTTGACCATGGCATGCTCACTTTCTAATAGTAACACCACAGATCTTTGAAGCCAGGAAATTCTGAACTGCATGAAACAAGAGATATATCCAACATGAATTGTAGTGTCCCCTGAAGGTATACATTCTCAAATTGCCACACACACTGTATGTGGAAGTTCAATAAGTTAAAGTAGTCCACAACAGTCCCATGGCAATAAGAATTCTACCAGCTGAGCTACGGTGTAGTTATTACAGCTTTTGATAGGTTCTTTACGGCAGTCTAAAAATTATTTTCAAATTATATAAATTACTCAAGGAATATCCTTTGCAAAGCAAATGACAAGCAGAAGTTCACAGTACATTCCTTTAACCTCAATCACATCAGAGATAACAATTACTTAGTGCCAACAGTTACTTAGCAGTTCTGCTTCAGGCCCAGATAAGTAATAATAACTGTCACTTGAGTCATTAAAGGAAGCTAAAGCATTTAGCATTATTACCAAAGTACTTGTTAGGCACATTATGCCAGTATGAGATGTTCTGCATCAGTGGAAACAATTGATCAATCTGTAATAATTCCACATATCTATGAATTCGATAATGATGCCTTGTAATTCCACAACATGACAGACAACCAAAGTGTTGCTTTTGTTGGGTGATCCCTCATTTTTTGAGAATATTATCTAGACAAAGAAAGTTTTTGTCCAATCTGTTTGGGGTGATTTAAATGAATGCGCTGAACATTTCCTTAATAAATGAGCCACTATTCTGATTATTTTGGGTAACATTTGCTGTAGCTAATAGTATCATCCATCTCAGGATCCCTGCATTTATCCTGTTTATAGGATAGTTGAAACCTTTGTAGAATCATTAATATCTTTGCAAATATCACTGACTCCAAATGCTTTGATCATTCTAAGATTTGCCCACCCCCTGTCATCACTAGTCTCTGATGAGTTCTTGCTGATTTGCTTTGTACATCAAAGGCATAAAAGGACCTCTCAAAGTCTATGTCTTTTTTGGGTTACACTTTTGAAGTCTCTTGAATACACATGAGCCATATTGTTACTGCAAAATGAAAAACAGAGACCCAATGTGCATATGGCGGACAATGTGCCTCTGTGTTTAGACAGCCTTTCATCAAGACATTTTCCACCTATGTAAGGTCCCAAAAGGACATGTTGTTGAGCCATAACCATAGTAAGCCTTTATAATATTTTAAAAAGCAACAAACACCTTCAAAAGTTAATTAAAAGAGAACCATGGACTTTTCTTCTTAGACAAAACTCCCACACCACATAAAACAAGTTCTTCATGTAACGAGCACTGCGTCCAAAATAGATTATCCACACAATTAAAGATATAAACAAATTTTGTGACTACACTGTTTAAGTTTGTAATTCCAAGTTTCATTTTAAGTTTCTCTATAGTTGAAAACCTTTGTGCTGATTTCTTGAACACATAATCTAAATTTGGTAGAAAATTATTGTCAAAATTAATGCTTGCTGGGGGGGACATGGTGGCTGAGCTTCCGGCTGGCTGCATCCCTTCCAGCTCTTGCTATTCCCATGGAAAAATTAGAGCTCTGCTTCCAGAAAATGCAGCCAAATTTGGAACAAATACCAATGCCAGCTATGGGAAGGACCAGAGCAAAGAAAGGTACTAAAAATCCTCCTTATAGACCTCCCAAAAAGAGTAATACTGACCTTGAATACTCAGATGATTCAGACCTAGAGGCATCTCTGTTAGAGGAAATGGTGGCAGGGGGAAGTAACCCTGCAGGCTGTGTTATTGCATGCCTTAACAGAGATAAGAAATGAAATCAAGAATGATTTAAAGTTTCTGAGTGGAGAGGTTGGACAATTAAAAAATGAATTTGGGCTGCTTAAACAAACAATTGAGCCTATAAATAAGAATTTAGGCGAGCTCACCGCAGCGTTGAAAATGACAGAGAGGAAAGCTGAATCAGCATTTCACTCAGCAAAAAAGAATGCAGATGACATTAAAGAATTTCAGGATTTGAGATATGGGCCAAGAATAAGTTTGTACTCCAGGAAACAAAACTGAGAGAAAAGAAGGTTAAACTCCATGGAGTATCTGTAAACTTTGGTGAAAAAGAAAATCTCACTGCAGCTTTAAACAAATGGCTGACTCAGATTCTTCTAGGAACAGAAGCAGTGTCTTCAGAAGGGATCATCAGCTCTGCCTTCTGGCTAAATATCCCCAAAAAGGCTCCTGAAAATGCTTCCCCTGATATTATCATCGAATTTAAACAGGTCCAGATGAAGAATAAACTTTTTGCAATCGCAAGAGACAAGCAGGGACTGAGCCTGGAGGACACAATTGTGTATCTGTTTCCTGACAATCCAGCTGAGGCAATCATCGCAAGAAGCTGTCTTAAGGAAACAGCAAAAATTCTCAGAGACAAAGGAATTCAGTACAGATGGTTGCCACTTGGACAATTCATGGTTAATTTGGAAAACAAAATGTTCACTGCACATAATGAAATTACAGGGGAAAATTTAGTAGAGGCAGTAACCAAATTAAGGAATAGAAGTGTTTGAACTGTGATATTATGTTTTGAAGCAGAGAGGTAGAATGTAATCTATAAAGTAAGTTAGAGTTAGTATGATAGTATGTTAGTATA
Source organism: Gekko japonicus (assembly GCF_001447785.1). Lineage (NCBI taxonomy): Eukaryota > Metazoa > Chordata > Lepidosauria > Squamata > Gekkonidae > Gekko > Gekko japonicus. Next base: position 221,918 of record NW_015160233.1, read on the forward strand.
TAGAGTAAGTTACAGTTAGTAGATAGGATGAGTGGGAGTAATAATAATGGAAAATAGACAATAGGAATGGAATAGTTAAAGCCAGTGGCATAGCAAGGAGGGGAAGGGTGTGCCCCTCACAAGACCTCCGATAAGAGAGAAGAGGGTTTCCTCCTGTTGCAAAGGCTTCCTCTGCAGCACCCAGTTTTGGAGGCAACTCTGTTCAACTTTCCTTTCTAGGTATGGAAGAAAGACTATAAGTATAAAATAAGGATGCATGGAGGGAATCCAGCAAAAGAAGTATAGAAGTCTTGAATAACTTAAAGAAGAATGTAATAATGTTTACATCATGAATTAGAGGAAGTTGTACAGCAGTTTGGGCAAGCGGGTAAAGAAAGGGAATAAGATAACAAGGATAGAGAGTCCTTATAAGCTTTCAATGTTTACTTTGATTCTTAGAAAGAGGAGAATATGAAAAATGAAGTGTTAAGATATGCATATATATACACGCACACATCGCATATACACACTCACACACACACACACACACGCATATATATATATGTACACACACACACAATAAAATATAATTAGTTGCTGTAGATTTTCCGGGATGTGTGGCCATGGTCTTGGCATTGTAGAACCTGATGTTTCACCAGTAACTGTGACTGGCATCCTCAGAGGTATCAACACAGAAAGATGGAATACTCTCTGTGTCAAGGTGAGAAGAAGAAAATGGTAGGCAGTAAATTTATATCTACTCCAGAAGGTGGGTAGGGCTGAGTCATTGTCTTGTAGGAGTTCCCCAGGCTATGGACATGCTAATGGAGGAGCTTTCCTGAGGAGGTTTCCTGCTTCTTGAGGAGGTTGTTGAAATTCTAATCTTATCTGTAGTGCTATTGTCTGATGTAAAGCCTTTTGCATTTTTCAGGACAGGAAGCCATGTCCTATTTATTTTTAAACTCTCTTCTTTCCTGTTGAAATTATATTTATGTTTGTGAATTTCAATAGCTTCCCTGTGTAATCTGACATGGTAATTGAAAGTGTTGTCCAAGCTTTCAGTGTCTTGGAACAAAATACTGTGTCCTGTTTGAGTTAGGCTATGTTCAGCCACTGCTGAGTTAGGCTATGTTCAGCCACTGCTGATATTTCAGGTTGGCCAAGTCTGCAATTTCTTTCATGTTCTTTTATTCTTGTCTGAATGCTACGCTGTGTGGTCCCGATGTAAACTTGTCCACAACTGCATGGTATGTAGTATACTCCTGCAGAAGTGAGGGGGGTCTCTTCTGTCTTTTGCCAATCGGCTGCGGTGCGACCAGGGAGCGATCTCATTGATGGCTGCAGAGAGTCGATTGTGCCAGTCCTCCACAAATTCATCTAATGAGCTGCCAGGGGGGATCAGATCCCGTAGAGCCATCTTAAGTCGTATTGGGTCCATTTGGCTCCGCTGGGACTCTCCCAACTTGTATCAACCCCCACACACCAGGCTGGGCACATGCTCGACCTGATCATTGCAGCGGATATTACAGTGGACTGGATTACTGCAGTACTAGTACCATGGTTAAACCACTATGCCCTGAAGGCTCGTCTGAATGTTCCACCCTAACCCTGTTTAGGCGGCGAGCAGATTTTAGCTTGCCTGCGGAGCCAAATGGACCCAGTACGACTTCAGGTAGCTCTGCGGGATCTGAGGCCCCCTGGCAGCTCGTCAGCTCATTAGATGAATTTGTGGAGGACTGGCACAATCGACTCTCCGCAGCCATCAATGAGATCGCTCCCTGGTGCCTTCTGCGCCCTCACTCTGGGCTTTCCCCCTGGTACACCCAGGGATTGTGGCTTATGAAGTGAGAGCTGAGATGGCTAGAGAGATGGTAGCAGCGTGCCCGCAGCAAAGCATCAAGAACATCCTATACGATGTTTATGAGATCCTATGAGATGGCAGTCAAGGCTGCTAAGAGAGCATTCTATGCAGCCACGATTGCGTCTGCGAGCTCACGCCCAGCCCAATTGTTTAGAATGATTTGGTCCTTGACAGTTCTGCCACAAGATAGACAAAACAGTAGGGAATTGGATATTGGCTGTGAGGCTTTTGCGAGCTATTTCGCGGAAAAAGTCTTGGCGCTCCACCACAACCTCTCCGCCACAGTTGAAACAGTGAGTGAACTTGAGGCCCCTTGTGCACCTTCGAGAGGTTTAAAATGTTTTGACCTGCTCAGTCTGGAATAAGTTGACAGATTGCTTGTATCTGTGCATCCAACCACATGCCGCCTTGATCCGTGCCCTTCCTGGCTCATTAAAGTGAGTCACAAGGGGTTTTGAGGTGCCTTAAGGGAGATTGTCAACAAGTCCCTCTCGGAGGGGTGGTTCCCTGAGGCACTCAAGGAGGCGATGGTCCATCCTCTCTTGAAAAAACCAACTCTGGACCTGGCTGAATTGGCCAACTATCAGCCGGTGTCTAATTATCCCTATTTGGGCAAACTGATTGAGAGGGCAGTGGTGACACAGCTACAGAGCTTTCTGGATGACGCTTCTGTCCTTGACCCATTCCAGTCCAGCTTTCACCCAGGTCATGGGATGGAGATGGTGCTGGTTGCCCTTACCTCCAGAGGCATCTGGATCAAGGTGGTGTGGTGGCACTGTTGTTGTTAGATCTATCGGCCATGTTTGACACGGTAGACCACCAGTTGCTGACCCACCACCTCACCAATGGAAGGATACAGGGGCTCGCTCTTCAATGGCTTGCCTCTTTTCTCCAAGGTCGGGGACAGAGGGAGGCGATAGGGGAACAGCAGTCCCGGAGGCACCCACTTGAATGTGGTGTTCCTCAGGGGGCAGTGCTTTCCCCGATGTTGTTTAACATCTACATGCGCCCCCTTGCCCAGATTGCCAGGAGGTATGGACTGGGTTGCCATCAATATGCAGATGACACCCAACTCTATCTGATGTTAGGCGGCTGGTCTGGCTCTGACTTAGAAGATCTGAACCGGGCATTACAGGCAATGGCTGGGTGGCTCTGGCTGAGCCAGCTGAAATTAAACCGAGCGAAGATGGAAGTCCTGTGCCTGAGTTGTGTTGGTATGGGGTTGGGGATCCCTCTCCCGACCTTCGATGGGACACCTGGAGGTTAGGAGTTTGGGAGTGCTCCTGGATCCCTCCTTAACTATGGAGGCCCAGGTGGCAGCCACTGCCAGATCGGCATTTTACTATCTTAAACTGGTTCAGCAGTTGGTTCCCTTCCTTGACCATGATGACCTGGCTACAGTGATCCACGTGATGGTCACCTTGAGGCTAGACTACTGCAACACTCTCTACATGGGGCTGCCGTTGTTGCAGATTCGGAAGCTGCAGCTAGTGCAGAATGCAGCGGCGAGGCTGTTCAATGGGTCTCCCCAAGTTGGAGCACATCCAGCCTGGACTGAGAGTGCTGCACTGGCTGCCAATAGCATACTGGATCCATTTCAAAGTGCTGGTACTTACCTTTAAAGCCCAGGGTCCGACCTACCTGAGAGACCACCTTTTTCCACACATACCCCCAAGAGCATTTCAGTCGGGGACACAACATCGCCTGGTAATCCCAGGCCACAGGGAGGTATGTCTTGCTGCGACCAGGGCCAGATCCTTTTCAGTGGTGGCTCCTACCTGGTGGAATAAGCTCCCAGAGGAGATCAGGGCCCTGCGGGACCTTATGCACTTCCGCAAGGGCTGCAAGATGGAGCTCTTCCACCAGGCTTTCACGTAGGGGCCGCCGCCACCACCAATGGTGTGGGTAACAACGGGGCCAAGGGGATGGCCCTCAGAAGATCTGTCATAATATTGTGTGGTGCTGGTACCCCTGGACTGGCTATGTACCAGCTACAGGATAATACCACCTCCAATGGAATATTATCTTGTAATTTATACGGAGACTATCTTGTTTCTACTGAGCACTTATTCTTGTTGATTAATGGTTTTATCATTTTATCTTGTTTTTATGGGTGGGCACTTGTACTCTCTTGTAAGCTGCCGTGAGCCCACTTGCAGAGAGGGTGGGGTATAAATACAAAAAATAAAATAGATAAATAAACTGCTGCACACCAGAGCACTGTCCCAGGCCCTCTTTCTAGAGCTCATTCCATTTCTTTCCGCAATGGGACTTATTACTAGTTAATAATAAAACAATTCTGACTAATTGTGTTAAAACATATTAAAATGCTAGTATCAATATCAAATAATTCACAGTGGTTGTTATTACTCGGGCTCCTTATTTGCAGTTGGCTCTTGCTCTTTTAGATGAACTTAGGCAGCTCTCTCAGGCTGTAGGTTGAGTCCCAGGAAAACCAGGCTCTCCCACTCTGAACCATCAGTTGTTAATAGTTAATGGTTAGTGGTGGCAGCGGCTCCAAATGCCTGGAAGAAGAGCTCTATTTTACAGGCCCTGCGGAAATGCAAAAGGTCCTACATGGCCCTGGTCTCTTCTTGAAGCTCATTCTACCAGAGTGGAGCCACCACCGAAAAAGCCCTGGCCCTGGTTAATGATAGCCTGGCCTCCTTGAGACTCGGGAGGGCCAGCCTGTTCTGGGCCCCTGATTGCAGCGCTCTCTAGGGTATATATGGGGAAAGGCGGTACCTCAGGTATGTAGGCTCCTTATACATTATTGTATGAAAATCTGTCTAGAACACCACTCATTTAGGGGTGTGCGTGTGTATATATAAACTATCTGCATTTCTTTCTTCTTGCGTCCTATGCTTACTACTCCTAAAAACCTATATCACGGGTCCCCAGCCTTTTTGAGCCTGTTGACACCTTTGGAATTTTGCCACATGGTGGTGGGTACAAACACAAAATGGCTTCTGCAGGAGGTGGGGCCAACCACAAAATATCACGGAGTGATGTATAACTCTAATAGTAACTCTTCACATTTCATGCAGAAACTTTGTTTAACAGGATGCCTTTTAAACTCAACATATTGTAAGCCTAATCACTCTTTATGAGAGATAATTAGCTTATTAATATCTGGGTTCCCGTCTATGTATACGAAGGGTGCCACTTATGCAATAACGCTTTGATCAAAAGACAAAAGACTCAGAATTGAAGTAATAATTCTTTACTGAACTATAATCATTCAAACAGGGAATAATAATAAAACCATACATACATTCAAGTACTAAGAAAATCAGATAGAATGGTTTCAGCACAATTAGGAAATAACGTTGTTTCTTGTAGCATATATTTACCTCAGATGAATCTTTTGGCTCCTAAAGCTTCCAGCAAAAGGGGCAGTAACAAGTAGAAATAGAAATAAGTAAAGGAAGAAGAAAACACGTGGCTCAAGACCAGCAAGAGACACGGAGAGCTTAGCCCTAGCTGCAGACTAGAACTAAAGTAAAGATGTAGATAAGAGAAAAAGGCTGGCTAGTAGTTCCGTGTTCCCTGTTTTAAGCTTTCTTCAGGAGGGAGGGGAACAACTTCTCCTCATTATCATAGAGTCCTCCCCAACATGTCCGTGATTGGCTATATGTCAATTTTAACTAATATTTATTAACTAATAGGTGGTGCTTAGGTAGAAGCTCAGGATCACGTGGCGCAGCGTCACCAAAAGGTCATCTGCCGAATCAGCATGTCAGATAAACACCAGGTGCTTCGTGTGATAAATCTTCCGGGAGGATTATCTTCAGGGTCAACCTTACTATCTCGGAGACAGCAAGTCTAGGCACGACCTCGAAATCCATTGTTTTACTGGCCTCTCCCAGCTTGGCATGCAGATAACTAGGGGCCTCTTTCCTGAGTCGTTACTTGCCTCTACTGATTACTGATTCAGCTGTTTTTCCTGTCTCCAAAACCTTTCTTTGACCCTTCATAGCCCAAAGTTCTTTAGTCAGTGTTTCAAGCAGTCTTTTTAATATCAACTTTATTCATGTACAAAAGTCCAATATAAAGACCTGCTCCTAACAATATTTAAAAATATTTTCTTTCACACACAGTAATGCAATGAAGATCCTTGTGCTGTAGTAGGAGCTGATGCTAAATCAACTATTTAAAAATCGCCACACCATTCAGACCTTCAATAACCAATCAGAAACCCTGATGGGCAAAAGCCACACCTATGTCCTTCTACTTTCTAAAAATACTTGGTGGGTGCCAGGTTTTGCAGGGCCATAGTGTCCTTGGTGCCAGGCACCACACTGACTTATAGGGTTTTTAAGGCAAGAGATGGTCAGAGGTGGTTTGCCATTGCCTGCCTCAGTGTCACAATCCTGGTATTCTTTGGAGGTCTCCCATCCAAATACTTGCCAGATCTAACCTTGCTTAGCTTCCAAGATTTGATGAGATCAGAATCATAGTATGGAGAAAATATGTAACTTTGTCTCCCTCTTGTCATGCTCCTAACCAAACTGGTGGCAACAGTGACTTCTTTTCATCCTTAAATGATACATTTGGGGGGTCTGATCATGGACTCCCTATGTCTTATATAGCTGGAGCAACATAAATAAATATGTTTGTTGATTTTATTTCTTATTTTTGTTATTCATGGTATGAATTTGAAAGGTAAAAATTATTCTTGGGCTTTCAGTTTTCAGTTTCAATGGAAGTTAGTGAAACTTTTAAGCCTTGCTTCATGCTTGAAAGCAAGGTTGTGAATGAGAAGTATAGTAGATTTCAATTCATTATAGAAAATAGCTTGAAGCTATCCGTGTATATGGGCATCACATCATGGAGAGATGGATATCCTTTTTCTCAGCAACTCTGAAGTAATATATTTTGTTCTGGACACTTTTTGGACTGGCAAGACATAGATAAATTAAAGAAAGCCTGGGGAGACCAATACTACTGATTAGGTGGCTAGAGGGATTGATTTAACTGCCTTAAAATAATTGAAGTAAACACCAAGACTGGAGGATTATTTAACGTGGTACAAAGAGTGTTAATTAGGGGTAATGGGATAAAACCAAGAATAATAAATGTGAGCTATTAGGCAAAGCATCCTAACGGCATTACATTGTAGGCTAAGCTCCTAAAGAAAGGCCTTGTCATTCAGGTTTTTTCATTGAGCCTAGAAAAGCTATGCCAGATACTGTGGATTGAGCCTTTTGAAAGGGCAAAAGAACATCTGCGCCCCTTCCTCCATTCTCTCACTTTTGCCCCAAACCTTGTACATTACACAAATAGATACAAAAAGGCTATAGCGGATTGATTGGTCCAAATGTGACTAAAGCCATGTTGCCATAAATGCTTATTTAGACATGGGTCTACTTCTTTCTAAGTAGACATTTTTACAGTATGCTACTTCTTTCAGTTACTCAATAAACTTTTTTCTTATTTTTAAACATCTGCTATACCATGGTTTCTTCTGAGCTGGTTCACAAATGAGTAAAGCACTTTCATATGGAGCAGTGCCAGTTCCAGTTTTGGTGTGTCTTGGGAAGACATTAGGGTTGGCAGGTCTTACCTGGCTGCCGGTGGGGGGTCCTTCTTCTTCTGTGGGAGATCTTCGGCACATGTGCAAAGCGTGCGCACCGTGATGACGTCACCCAGAAGTAACAACATTGTGCAGGGCATATTGTGGGTAGAGCCTCTATCATTCGAGGAAAAACTCTATTGTTTTTCCTCGAATGATAGAGCATCCTCCCACAACATGCCCTGCATGATGTCACCTCCGGGCTGACCCGAATGTGGCATTTTGGGGACAGGGTTCCCCCTGCCAGCTGGATCCAAGCCAGTGGATCGGGGGCCCTAAAAGTGGGCAACATCCCCACCCCCCTGGGGAAATGGCAAGCCTAGAAGACTTTGCCCAGAGGTCCCCTTCTGCTCACCACCAGGTTCCTCTTATGTCTCCCATTCCTTCCACCCACATACCCACAGGTCACCCACCTGACTGCATCCCCTCCCTCATCCTCCCACTGCCTGTGTTCATAGGTGCCTGTGCCACATTCATGTCTTTTCCTGACAGCCACTTAGTATGGTTGCTGTGGCCCTAAGAAGTGCCACCACTGTGCACGATCAACATGCACTTCCCCATCTACTCTGGGAAGCTGGAAGCATGGGTGGTGGAAGGCTTGCACGTGAATGGGTAAGGAAGAGCACATAAGCAGGTCACAGGAGAGGTGCATGGGTCAATGATAATGGGTCTTGCCAGAAGCCCTAGGCCCCACCAGCTGCCCCACCTCAGTGTACACTGATCCAGGTGTCATTTTGTAGAAACTTATTAGCATAACTTATTTGTATATGCCACACCCCCTGACATCACCGGAAGTGTGACAGAAGGCAACACCCACCACTCAGGCTCCACCCCAAAAACCTCCAGGTACTTCCCAACTCAGAGCTAGTGAGCCTAACTGGAGAAAAACTGCTTCAAATGCATGACGCATAAATGTTTGAGAAATCCTTCCCCAAATCTCCCAAATCAAGATAGAAATTCATAGGTGCTTGAGCAGAGCAACCTCCCCTCCCAGTTTCACCCCACATGTCAGGGCAATGACTATGTTCCCTCATCAGCATGTGAGGAGGGGGTCTTTTAATTTACAAACTTAATAAGAACATAAGTTAAGCCAGTGTTGGATCAGGCCAATGGCCCATCCAGTCCAACACTGTCACACAGTGGCCAAAAATACCAGGTGCCATCAGGAGGTCCAGCAGTGGGGCCAGGACACTAGAAGCCTTCCCACTCTTGCCCCCCACCCCCAAGCACCAAGAATACATTGCATCTCTTGCCCCAGCCTGAGAGTTCCTATCTATACCTTGTGGCTAATAGCCACTGATGGACTTCTGCTCCATATGTTTATCTAATTCCCTCTTGAAGTTGTCCATGCTTGTAGCCATCACCACCTCCTATGGCAGTGAATTCCATGTGTCTTTGAGTGAAGAAGTACTTTGATCTGTTCTAACCCGACTGCTCTGCAATTTCATTGCGTGCCCACAAGTTTTTGTATTGTGAGAAAGGGAGAAAAGTACTTCTTTCTCTACCTGCTCTATCCCATGCATCTCTCATATATAATTGCTGAATGGTGGTGGCTTCTGTCCTGTGGGGTGGCAAGATTGCATGCACTCCCTCAGCCATTGGCCCATCGGCTGCCAGTCAAGACTACTGGTGTGCCATTGGCCGGGTGTGCTCCTCTTCCCCACCCACTCCCCTTTCAGTCACTGTGCTCTGTGTCAGAAGTACTCTGTCTCCTGACGAACACAGTTCTCTTGCTTAGCTCCTGTTTGGGACAAAGATTTCCCTCAGTGGCTGTTGTGAGGAACTCATAAGGTGGCCAGCTCCAGGTAAGGAAGCCAGTTTAAGGAAGCCAGAGTTTGGGGAGGGGAGAGGGGAGGCCTCAGCTGAATAGAATGCCACAGAGGCCACCGGCCAAAGCATTCTAACTTCTCCCTCAATGGCTGTTGATACCCCCCCAATGCTGCCCGCCACAGGATCCACCCCCCAAATCTCCAGGTATTTCCTTACTCAGAGCTGGGAAGCCTACTTTCCCCTCAGTGCCTGCTGCTGGTCAACGAAGCTTGGTTTCTGTCAGTAAAAGGCCCTTTCCACACCTATTTTGGCCTTGGGAGAAAACTCATTGTGTCCTTCTACCCTGCTGACAGGCCCCTCCCCCCATGAAAGCCAAGGCTTCAGAGCACAGTAGAGGCTGCAGGTGTGTGTGGGGGGGAGATGGAAAGCTGAACAGTGAGGGGGACATGAAGGTAGGTTGATGCTTGGCTGGGAAGGAGATAGGGTTGCCAACTCTAGGTAGAGGCTGCAGGTGGGGGGAGATGAAAAGCTGAACAGTGATTAGGAAATGAAGGTACATTGATGCTTGGCTGGGAAGGAGATAGGGTTGCCAACTCCAGGTGGAAAATTCCTGGAGATTTGAGGGATGGGGCCAGGAAAGTGTGAAGTTTGAGGAGTGATGGGACCTCAGACAGGTACAGTGCCATAGACTCTGCCCTCCAAACCAGCCATTCCCTCATGGGGAACCACAGTTGCCAAAATCCAGCTGGGGGTTGGAGATCACTCAGAATTCCAACTGGTCTCCAGATGGCATTGATCAGTTCCCCTGGAGAAAATGGTGGACTCTGTGTCCTTATACTCTGCTGAGTTGGCCCCCCTAAGACAGCCAAGGTTTTGTGGCAGTCAGGGCTTCAGAGCACGGTGGGGGCTGCTGGTGGGGGGGATATGGATAGCTGATCAGTTAGGGGGAAATGAAGGTTGGCTGGGAAGGAGATATGCTTGGCAGGGAAGGAGATATGGTTGCCAACTCCAGGTGGGAAATTCCTGGAGATTTGAGATGGAGCCTGGAGAAGGTGAGGTTTGAGGAGGAGTGGGGCCTCAGACAGGTACAATGCCATAGACTCTGCCCTTCAAACTAGCCATTCCGTAAGGGGGAACAACTGTTGTCAATCTCCAGGTGAGGGCTGGAGATCACTCAGAATTACAAATGGCCTCGACTTCTGGTTTATGGTGGTGCATTGAGCAGACTCACCTTCTGGACCTCCCGGGGTGAAGCTGCACACCAGCAGAAAGGAGGAGGCATCATCGCTACCCCCCCAGGAGCCTGGCAAGGGGCTCCTGGCCAGGGGACTTCTGAGAGGTCGCCTCTTCGCCAGCGCATTGCTGGGGTGTTGATCTTCTCCATCCTGATGGTCCCTCTGCTGAGTTTCCGAATGGAATTAGTGACGCTCACCGGGACAAGCGCTGGAGATTGAGCGGCTAAAACGGAGATTAAGCGAGGTCGTATGACCGAATATGAACAGTAAGTCGGACTAAAGCATATTTGCTATTTAAAAAGAAAGCTCCCCAAAACCCCACGGACAAGAAGTAAAGTGAGCGGGGGAGGGGCCCCTCACTTGCACATAAACTTAAAAGAAAGACCCGAGGGGGGGGGAGCGGAAGCAAAAGCGATAAAATCTGTTGGGAAAGACTTACCAAGGCGTGTATGAGCACATATTCAGAGACTTTAAAAACTTTTGCAAAAGTAAACAATCCATAAAGATGGCGGGGAAGAGGACTGAGAAAGAGAAACTTTTAAAAGCAAAAGGAGCTCAGAGCCCACGACCGGAAGGAACCACCAAGCTGGACAAAATGTTGGCAGAGTCCCTGCACCCCCTGCTGGATCAGATGACTAATCTCAAGGAACAGTTGTCAACAATGAACCAATGTATCACTACTCAGCAGACACAATTGAACGAGACTTTTAAAATTACGGAACAAACAGCTGAGAAAGTGAAAGAAGTGGACGCCACTGCTCAAAAGGTGAAGAAAAATGTACAAAAATTGGAAAAGAAGCAAGTGTCTACAGAAGAACAGCTTTTACAATTACAAATGAAGAAGGCAAACCTGGTCCTTCGTTTCCAAGGTGTCCCAGAGACTAAGGGTGAGAATCTGAAGCAAATTATGAGTGAAGCATTGGCCCCAGTGACAGATTTGAAGGTGGAGTTGTGGATGAGTGAGATGGATGTGGCCTTTAGGTCATATTCTGGATACATAAAGAAAAATAATCTGCCTGGGGAAATAGTAATGAGATTCTTGAAGAGGCTTTTGAGGGATTTAATCCTGAGAGCGACAGCTGGGTCACCTCTGAAAATTGGGGACAATACTATCAGGATCTTGAAAGATAACCCGTTTGAAATAAGACAAAGGAGAAAGAAATACAAAGATTTAATCCTTTTTATTTAAACAAATACAATAGCGTACAGGTGGTTAATTCCAGAGGGCATAACCTTCAAACTTCAGGATAAAAAAGAAAAGATTGACTCTGTCTACAAAGCACGGGAATTTCTGAGAAGCCAGTTGGGAGAGCCAGAGGAGGTGGGAAAAGAGGAGAAGGACAGTAAGTCCAGTGGCGAGCTTCCGGCGAGGACTCTCTTTCAAAGAAAGGGGCGGCGGTCCATAAAAGTCCCTACAAACTGTGAAAAAGACAGGATAAGAAAAAATGAAGGCTGAAGGACTCTGAATTGTGACTTTGAAAATATTATTGCTAATAATGAGATGCTTTGGGGTTTTTTTCCAACAGTTAAATTTAAGACTTAAAAGTTACATTAGCATATCTGACTAAGTTCATAAAATTGTTACCGTTTTAAGGGATGGCTTTGTACTTAAGCTAATTTGATGATCTCCTCTCTTGGGTTTTTAGTTAGTAGTGGTTATCTTTTCTTTCTCCTTAATTATAGTTCCCCTCCCTTATTTTCATTGTAGTTTGTAGTCCTTATAAAAAATGCAACTAAAAAATCCCTTTTGGGGGGCCAAAAAAAAAAAAAAAGAATTACAAATGGTCTCCAGATGGCATTGATCCATTCCCTTGGAGAAAATGATGGACTCTGTGTCCTTATACCCTGCTGAGCTTGTCATGGCAAATTGATGCTGAGTGCCCACGGCCTTGGCACTCTCCCAGAGCCTCTTTCTAGCACCCATTGTATTTATTTCCACAATGGGCCTTATTCCTAGTAATCTTATAAACATTGATCATGTCACCCCTCAGCCGTCGTTTCTCCAAGCTAAAGAGCCCCAAGTGTTTTAACATTTCTTCATAGGGAAAGTGTTCCAACCCTTTTATCATTCTAGTTGCCCTTTTCTGCACTTTTCCCAAAGCTATAATATCCTTTTGGAGGTGTGGTGACCAGAACTGTACACAGTACTCCAAAAGAGGTCGCACCATCGATTTATGCAGAAGCATTATGATACTGGCTGATTTGTTTTCAATTCCCTTCCTAATAATCCCCAGCATAGCATTGGCCTTTTTTATTGCAGTTGCACACATTTTCATTGAGTTATCTACTATGACTCCAAGATCTCTCTCTTGGTCAGTCTGTTTAGATAGATAATCTGTTTATTCAGTATATCACCAGCCCAATTACAGACAATACAAAAAAGGGTAACAATAATATATATAAAATATTTAAATATAAACCTGTGTTTTATCTGCGTATGTTAATTTCAAAATTACTAAAACTCTAAATTTCTATAATACTCTATCAACTGTTATTCAACTTTTGAGTAAGTATTATAGGGGGTTATACAATTCTACTCCCCATCTCCTAAATCTTCTGGATTCTTTCTAAAATTGTACTACATGTGCAGCACATATTTTTTGGGCTATTGCTAGAAATTTAGCATAATTTATTATGATCTGTGGAGCAGGATCAAATAATAGCTTCCTACTTATCTCCTTGTCCAAGTATCCGTGGTACCTCCTTATAACAGGATGAATAATTTTTACTCTGATGGTTTCATAAAATGTACAGTGGAGTAAAATATGTTCAATTGTTTCAACTTTCCCTGAACCACACAGGCATAGTCACTCAGACAAAGGTACCTTTTTATACCGGCCTTCTAACACAGCTGAAGGATAGATGTTACATCATGCCAGGAAGTATGCCCTGCGGTGAGAGGGAATCTCTAATAGTGATAAATACACTGCAGGAGCAACTATATATTTTGTTTCCTTTGGGGCCAAAAAAGTCAACACTTTAGCAATATCACTTTGCGTTTCGGTGTCATATATTCTTTGTTTAACAATAGCCCTAGCTTGTTCTAGTGGCATTTTCTGTAGTGACTCAGAGGAGAAGCCAAGTAGATGTATCTTAGGGTGTACAGCACTAAGCCAATTAGAGCAACAGCTATCTGTAAGAATTAGAGCAGTGATATCAGATGGTCTGTGGCATAACCTTAGCCAAGCATTTATGGAGGCCAGAGTTATCTTGGCCTCCAATCTGATCAGCCCAGTTTCGAATCGTAAACTGGCGTTGGAAGCACTAGTTGAGAAATGAAAAATAGATCTTAAAAATTTAGACTGTATCTTTTACAGGGATGCAAAACTTGAGGAGGGTGGGCCCAGCATAGTGCCGTATAGCAACTGTGGTATTGTTTTAGCTGAGTATAGTTTAAGCCCGGCTGTTATAAAATGACCCCCTTTTGTTGAAATAAATTTGATAATACTATTTGCGGTATTCTGTCCCATATTTGTCACAAATTCATGATGGTTATTTCTTGACCCTGTAGATTGAAACATGACCCCTAGATATTTGAAGGATGAAACCTGCTCTAGGCTATGGCCCCTTATGCTCCACGTCCCTAATTTGGGCTTCTTTCAAACCCCATCAATGTGTATTTATAGTTAGGATTTTGGCTCCAATGTGCATCGATTTGCACTTGGCCACGTTGAACCCCATTGGCCACATTGATGCCCACTATCCACACTTTCAAGGGGGAAATGGTTATTCCCTTTTCCTCCATCCTAGTGTGCTATCAAACAAAACAGACACAGGTGTATCAGATTTCCTGATTATAAGCATGTTTGCTCAGAGTTAAGCTCCACTTGACTTCTTGATGAGAGCACTGAAGCATTACTGCTGGGACAGAGACAGAGCAAAGTCCATCAGCTGTTCCCATTATCGTTCCCTGAAATACAGAGACTGGGCTAGCCTCAGATTTCAGAAGCCAAATAGGGTCAGCTTTGGTTAATACTTCGGTGGGAGACCACCGCAGAAGTTCAGGGTCACTACACAAAGGCAGGGAATGGCAAACCACCACTGAACATCTCTTGCCTTGAAAACCCCATGAGGGGTCACCACAAGTTGGCTGCAATTTGACAGCACTTTCTCCTACCATCATAGCTAAGAGACACGCAAAGGAGTTTATTTAACACAAATCATGGTTGGGCAGGTGGTCACAGCGGTGCGCTATATAAGTAGAGTACCTTGTGACATCCCCTCCTTTCTGGCATAGAAATGCCTTAAATGAATGAATGAATGCTGGCACCACCAATCTTAATCGCATTAGGGATGATCCAGACAAAATACAAGCACCTTTAAATCCCATTGATTTCAGTGGCAGAGACAAGCCCTTGCTTAACTTCCTTTGAAACCAATCATGTGCTTATCTTTTGCTGGGTCATACCTAAAGGTGTTTAGACATAATACCTAAAAAAAAATAAAAATGGTCCTAAATACCATACCAGAGAATAAGTGCAAATCTGAAATTAATGCTTCAGTCACATGAAACAAAACACATTTGGTAATAAAATAGGCTTACACGGGGGGGGGGGGGACCCAAAGGCATGCATTTCTGTATCATCTGCTCTTCTCTCTTTTCATCTCTGGCCCCGCATACTCATCAGGCTGGAAGGATTATTGTGGTTTAAGGTTTGTGCACAGCACTGAAGCAGCAGCCTAGAGTTTGTCAGAGTGTGCAGGAGGCCCTCTACTTCCTCTTGCAGGACTGACAGTGCAGTTTTGTTCTGAACTGCAATTACCTGGTGCATAATTGAGAGAAGTGGAGCAGCCTGGAAAGACCAGCATGGGAAATGCCCTGCCTCCCCCCCTGCACCCCTTTTCCTCCTATTCTGTACTCGTGGTGTTGAACACCAGCCCTGCCTTGCTTTCACTGGAGGTCGATGCTGCCAGCTTGTCTGGGGTCAGTGGGTGATGTGGACAAACATGGGGGAATCAAGCCGCCAGTGAGGTGCTTGGTTGCATTCAGCGGGAAGAAAGACATCAACTCTGGGCTGAGCCTAGGCCTCCCTCCCAGAGGCAGAGACTTGAGTCTGCCTCCCAACCCATCACTCCCCTGCTTTCCCCCCAGGCAATCTGAGAGTGGAGTGGGGGCTCCCCCTGGGCATTGGCCTGGGAGAGTCAGACTGGCAGGCAGAGGCCACCCATGCTGATGCCAAACTTGATATGGAGCATACATGCCACACCATGAGTGTACAACATAAAATGCTTGGGGAAAATATGCGGAGCATGTGCATGCACACACATGAGTACACAACAATGTGGCACAGCTGCACCAGTCTTGTATAGCCGTCATGAAGACAACATCCCTTCCATTCTGCTTCCATGGTATATCTGGGTTTTGTGCAAACACAAAGATCTAGCCACATATGCTGTGTACTTCTAGCTCCTGATGGCAAACAACAAGAAAGGATTTTCTAAACTGGGGCATAGAGCCAGGCAAGTGCTCTTTCAAATACTTTAAATCTTTAAAACTATTCTTCATATTGTGACATTTGAAAACCAGTGACAAATTACCAAGACAGAGAACAATCCAATCATGTAGGAAATGTAGCCAGATACTACCTCTTGGTAAATCTTTAATCTTTATTATGCATAAGACTGCTGGGGGGGGGGAGTATTAGATCATATTCCCAGAAATATTTATTATTTACAGAATTTATATCCCAAATGTCTGCCATCACAAAGACCACCAAGGTGGCAAACAATTTAAAATATAAAATCAAATTTTAAAACCATTTAAATTATCCTTCCAACACAAATCCTTAAAACAATTTAAAAACAGAGTTAAAATGCATACAAAGACATAAAAGCAGCAATTAAAACATTGATCAGGAAGGAAGGATCATTAAAGGAATGCCAAACAAAACAAAATGGTCTTTGTCACTGAAGGAAGATGATGAACCAAAGGGGACTGACGAGTTCCAGAGTTTTGGTGCCACAATTTAGAAGGGCCTGTCCAGGGTTGCCACCTGCCTGATTTCAGAAGGCAGCAGTACTCCAAACAGGGCATCTGAAGGTGACTGTAGATGTTGGGCAGGTTTGTAATAAACAACCAAGCAACCGTGTAGTAGTGAACCTTACCATTTGTAAACTGATTGTCTGTACTGACTCCATGCATTTTTATAATCTAATCCCTTTCTAAAACAAGGCTTCCATGAGGTCACCACCACATAATCTATGGCGGTGAATAAAATATTTATATGAAGTATGAAGAAATACTCTCTTTCGTCTGTCCTAACAATCAATTTCACTCTATACTAGTGTTATGAATAATAATAATTAAAAAAACTTGTCAATTTAGCAGAGAGATTACTAGATTGGAAATCAGTGGAGTCTGGGGAAGCATTTCAGCATGACTGGTTCATCCCCAGTTATTAGGTATGCCAATGTAAATTGAGCCTGGGACTTCTGGGGCTTTTTGGTTAGCTAACATAATGTATGGCTTGAACTAGGTTCTTCAGGCACATAAATCCTGAGCTATTTCACAGAATTATGCATTATTGGCAGTTTTCCAGCCTTGGTATTTGTAGCTGGTTTTGACACCAGGCCAGTGGAAGATTCACTATGACATGTCTTTTCCCTGTTTGCCTAGTTTGGTATGTGAATCAAGGAATGGTCTGTCAGTTGGTTCTATTCTTGCCTCTTTCTTCTATTTTGCTTTTGACTGGTTTGTTGCTTGCTAAAAAAAAGATGAGCTTTGCCTTATTACCAACTTCCCCTCTGGTGGGATTCAAATCCCCTTAATATTATTTATTTTCTCCAATCAGCTGTTGGACAATTACAGGGATACCTTCTGAGAATATGTTGTTGGGTGTTCTCTTATTGCTGTCCTAGTTTCTGTGTGTCTCCCTTACTATACATGACCCCTTGTTGCATAGAAGAAGCTATAGACTTTCCATGGAGGCTTCCTTTGCCAGACAGGATGTGAAGTTGTTATCTATCCTTCCTTCACAGTATGTTGACCTCTGAAAAGAGAATATAGTATGTGGGGATTTGAACCCAATTTGTGGAACTCCCAGGGAAATGGAGTTGCAGAACTCTGACTAGGAAGGTCATGGTTCTCCCTGTACTATGTTCCTTCCCATACTGTGTCCTGTGGGTTTGGGGAGACAATCTGTCACTGCCAAACATTGGTTGGTTACTACTATGTATCTGGCATGGCTGTATCATCAGCATACCACTCCATGACTGATGGGCATGGACAGTGTTACTATGAAATCCAGTGTAACTACTGTGCTGTCAGCTACTTCTTCTTAGATGTTTTTTGCCATTTATTTTATTTACTGAGAAAGCATAGGAAGCACGGTAGTTATGGGGCAATACTAGCCTCAGCAATGTACCAGCATTCATGGCTTAAGATTTTGCTGCCTAGGTTGACTTTTTCATTTTGTGGTTACCATTGCCTGCCTTCTTCTGTCAGGGCTTAATTTAATTTAAATATTGGGTTGTATTTGTGTATGTGGAAAATAGTCATTCTGAAGTACCATCTATTACATTTTCTGTACACTCTGTAAGATAAAAACATGCAGCACATGTTGAATATTTAGTCTGGCACAGATTAGTTCTGATTGGGAAGCTGAGTTTTTCGATTTGTAAAAAATGGTTTTTATGACAACTGGATGCATCATTAACCCCTTTATTGTTGATATCCTATCGAGACTCAATGTGTAGGCTTAATTATTTTAAAAGGCACTTCTTAGTTATTTAGCTGGTGATTAAAAATACATTTAAGATAGCAACAGAAGACTATTTTTGTAATCAGTTGATCTTAAAAATTAATCATCTAGTAAGGGATTAATTTTCATATAATTCTTAAAACAATAAATACACAACTGTAGAAATTATTTGTGCTGCCTCTATCAGTTAATTAACCAAATCACAAGAGACAGGGAGCCAGAGCGAGAGTGATTATTTTCTATTAATCAAAATGAAAAGTCAAGAGCAGAAGCCTCAGTCAGGGCATTTAATAATATTTCAACAATTAAGCAATTACAAAGATCTGTATTGGAAATATTGGATTCAGCAGAGGATTGTATAAATGAACATAGCAAAACTGTGACCTGTCAAATGATGGAGACAGCAGCAAATTTCCCCAGTTGGAGATCAGAATCCAATTCCCAGCTGATGAGGGATCAGCCAGCCATTGTTTTCTGATAGGCTGGGAAATTTTCCTCTCTACTCAGCAAAGTTGTGGAGGGTTTTTGCAGGGGGGGGGGAATCAGGAGCAAGCTCCCAGAGTGGGAGATTCTGGAAACTATTGCTTCTTAAGCTTGGTGGTACACAGCAAATTTGGGGGAGAGGAGTCAGAATCTCAGCTGATTTCCTTTATTTTCTCCCAAATCTAAGCCATTGGCTTTGGCTGTAGAGAAAAAGAGGGAAATTATATTTCTCCTCTTCCTTTCACAATACAGAGATCAAAAGCACTGGTTCTGCCCCAACCCAGATGGAGGAGGCGAGTGGAAAAAGTTCTTCTTTTGCTTCTTCACTATGTAGCCATTTTGCTGGGGGGGGGAGCAGGATGGATAAGAAACCCAATCACAGCTGATCACCTGATCAGCTTCTGACCAGCAGGCAAGTGCAGACTTCAGTGGCTATTTGAATTGCTTGATGGTATCCAAATATATCCCTGACTGGCTCACAGTATGATGGTGAGTGTTGAACAAGTTAAATTCACCTGCCAAATAAATTTTCTGAGTATTTTACAGCATACCAAAACATAATAAGGAACCAAAGTTTGTTTTTGTGCAATGAAATGGCCAGTGAATGCAATACATTCTAGAAGAATACCCTTTAATTTGGACAACTTGTAATCAAACAACTTTTTGCATTTACAGTTTAATGGCATTGCATGAAGCTAACTTCATCCTATATATATAATTCCCTTATGTATTTCCAGCTCTCCCATTGGCTTTGAAATTGCCAATGTCTTTTTTAAATTGTGATAACAAGTAATACAATCTCTGATTTTCTCTCTCAAACAGAAAAATCACAAAGCATTTTGAAAAATCCTGTTCTCACTGTACAATTAGTTAAGCCCATCAACTCCAGCTAATAACTAAATTAACAGGTTCTCTTCTCAAAGCAGTTACTTGCATATGGAACAGTACAGTGATGGGGATCCCTAAATCAAATACCAATGACAGGGTTCAGTTAGAATAAAAATGTATCTTTCCTCTAATGCTTTTCAATTTGATTTAAATTCCCCATGAAGAAATTCAACTAAAAATAATAAAAATGGTGATGGGATTTTTTTCTAACCACCCACACAGAAATGCAAACGCACAAAAACAGAATGTATTTATGTGACAACAGCAGATGAGAAAAAATTAGATAAAAGGGAGCAAAGAACTTTTTACTGAGAAAGCAGAACAAAGGGAAAGACTACATTGACAAATTTTGGAAGAGAGGTGATACAAAGGGAAAAAGTACAAACATGAAAACATACATCTTTGGAAAGAGGGAAGAGAAAGCAGAGGATAAACTAAACAAAGTAATATACAGAAATTAATACAAAGCAAAAAATACATAGGTATAGATAAAATTGGGGAAGAACAGAATGGCCACACAATTAAATGAAAACTGTGAAGATCCAATGGAAAAACAATGGCAAAAGTAACAGGAGAAAGAAAAATATTAGCATGTAAATCCAAAACACAACTGGAAAAATTGGTGCAGAAAGTAGTCTAAAGATGGGATAGCGGAGAACTGGAACAGCAGAAAGTATCAGTGTCAAAATAGAACACAAGGGAGAAAAGAATCAAGCAAGCATAAAATGGCTAATCATTTTCAGAGGAGATACAAATAAGAATAGAGAATGAACACCACTGAGTGGGCCAAAAACATACTCAAAGGAGAGTTGAGGGCAACATGGGGGAAGACAAAAAACCCAGCGGCAAACAAAGTAAGCAGCTACAGGAAGGTGGCAGATGGAAGAGGCTGGGAAGCATCACTGTTAAAAACTGAGGAATGCAGAGGAAAAATAAAGCAAAGGATTAACTCACCAAAAAAGTGACTGCATTTTGGGGGAGGGAGGAAAACAGAATAAGGATGGAACAGCCACTGGAATGGAATGGGCACAAATCTCATTTGGTGGTTGAGGAGGAAAATAATGTAAGAGTGCAGGGGGAAAGGGTGCAGCAGAAAAATTATGAGGGTGAGAAGAAGAGAATGGGATGTGCAGAGAACCTTTATTCTAAATCCTAAACCTCGACTAGTGATCATGCCCTGCTGAACTTAACCAGACATAGCTCTGAGTCAACATATCGAGCATAGTCTGGCTGCTGGCTGCCGCGTTTCAAGTGTTCTTATTCAAAAGCAATAGGCTATAAGGGGACACAATTTCAGTAGAAGGCACATACAAAGCCAGTATAATCAGTCAAAAGGTCTTTTGAGATTCGAGATTACTCGAAATGTGGCAGCCAGCATCCGGACTATGCGTCATGGCTTTTTATGGCTTACGGAACTTCTGAAATGTCCACTCCATGATGAATTGCACATCAAACTGGACTTTGATATTACAAGGCTACTGGAGTGAGACACAGTAAAATACTTGGGACTTTATTTTTCTTTCCATTATTATTCTTCCTTCTGTATCTTGGTTAAACCTTGGCCAATATTGTTATATAATTATAATTTTGCATTATTGAATTATTATTATACATGTCATATATTGGTTATCTCTAGTCAGTGGTTTTTGTGCTTTGTTCCTATCCTTGTACACTGGCTCCCCTTCTTTTTTGGTTGCTTTCTATTCTGTGGCCGGCAGTGCGCGTTGGCATCCCACCATGACACCAGATTTTTAAAGCCTCCGTAGTATGCACACAAGCACGCCATTGCGCAAGTGCACAAATGTGGCACAGCTGAAGCGGATTGCCATTGAGCTAGGCAGTGCACCACATCTCAGTGTAACAAGTGTAGCTAGCGAACAGAAAACACAACTTTCCCCCAGACTACCAGCAGGCAATCCTTTTTCCACCTGTGGGTGGCATAGCAGACATAGGATGTCTGGGGTGCGTGCCTTATCATGAAAGCAGCCAGAGACATAGGACCTCTTGGCATTTTGGGGAGAATCCAGGGTCCAGGCCGCCCTGGGGGAGAGACACAGAAACATGGAAGTCTATGAGGAGATAGCCAAAGGCATGGCTGCCCAGGGGCATAAATGGACTGCTGTGGAATGTCGCTCAAAAACCAAGGCCCTGCGCCTCGAGTACAAAGATGCATTAGCTCTGAATGCCAAGTCTGGTGAGAGGAGAGTGACATGCCCCTACTACAAGGAGCTGGACAGAATTCTACACGGTAAGGCAGATGTGCAGTCAAGAAAGGTGACTCGGAGTTTTGGCCACATTTCTGCCCAAAGAGGCTCCTTGGACCTCCTCCACCCCCACCAAGGAGGCATCCCTGGAACCCTTCCCTGATGACTCAGAGGACACATCAGAGGCTCAGCCATCTACCAGCAGCCAGGCGGGTAGGTCTGACCAGCAGTGAACCACAGTTCCTGAGGAGGTGGGCATGAACATTCTAAGCACACTCAAGGACACAGGTCAGGGGGCAGACATCCTGGAGGCAGTCACCACATCACCAGCATCCCACCCCATCCTGCTCCAGGAAGTCATGGGAGCATCCTGTCCCCTGTACATGGGTTTTATCCCAAGATCTGGACCATGAGGAGCCATTGGGTACATCAGCCTCATGGAGCAGCAGTCCAGATACATGACCACAGCAGCACACAACAAGTTGTATGCCACAGACACAGAGGTCACACAGACCAGCAGTGCATACTGTATAGGTCAAGTGGCACTCCATGCAGCCACAGCATAACAAAATGCATGGCAGGGGGTTGGCGATGCATCGGACTGTAGCTGCACACTTCCAGCACATCAGGCCACTCTCCCATGTGGGTGCATTACTAGGGGATGCCATAGGGATTCACAACACAGTCCAGAGGAATGGCCACACAAAGGTGGCTCAGTGTTCTGACACAGGGACCCTTGGCACACAGGGCACATGCCAGCCACATGCACAGCAGGCACAGATGCCAGTGATACTGATGAGGACTCCCGTTCACTTCCCTTTCTAGCTCGTGAAACCCAGAGCATAACCCAGCAAGAGAGCAGTAATGAAGGGGAGACTGAGGCCAGAGATGTTCAGATAGCTCCATCCCCAGGCAAAGGTAGGCAGGAGGGTCACAGTGGAAGCATTCAGACACCGCCATGACAGCATCCCATGAAGGGCCATGAGGCACCTCCAATGCTGTGGGCATGGTTCCATAGGCCCAGCCACCCCCTGTAATCATTCCACCTCTCCAGGGATGTCACAATGTGCACTAGAGGACACTGAGCTGGACGCTGGACCCATAGAGGCCGAACTACGAGACCCAGCACGTGAGTGGGAGTATGGGAAGGACCAGGGGGGAGGGAGCATCTGGTACACAGGAAGGCAAAGAGCAGCTGGACCACAGGATTGAATCCCATGTTGCCCTGACTCCTCAGGTTTGCCACCAGATGTCACCATGGCAGACCTGACACCCAGCAAAAGATTGTCCCTCATCAGGGCCCCCCCCAAAAAAGCGGGTGTCAGCCCTCCGGAGCATTAGGGAACACCTTGCAGCAGAGGCCCAACAGGACAACAGAGAGGCAAGGATGGAGGAGTGGAGGGAGCATGAGGAGTACATCACAGAGCTGAGGGACAGCTGTCAGGAGGACCGAAAGGGTTGGGAAGCGATGTGGGGGGTCATGGAGACAGCCGCCAATGCCCTTGTTGGCCTGATACGATCAGTTGCCCTCTTAGTAGATGCCATCTGGGCCCCACTTCCATTGCTTGAGCCAGCGAGGCCAGGCCCCGGCACTGAAGTGACCGGGTCATGTGGAGGCCGTGGAAGGGCATCCAGGAAATGGCAGAAAACACAACCCTACACCCCCACACACAGTAGAGAACCCACACTTCCCTGTGGCACCACAAGTGCCCATCAACTCTGCTCCATTCACTCCTTCCTTGCTACAGGGATCATCTGCATGACAGCCTCCAATGATGCCTAAGTATATGCTAGAGACACTAACCATGTGGCCTTATGGTTGGGGAGGGGTATATGTCCACCAAGCTTGCTTCCAGTAGAGGGTGGGTCACAAATATGGCAACCTTGGTGCAGGTCTCAGGGGGGAGGGGCACACAGCAGCTGGACAGGGGAATGACTGGAGGGACCACCCAGGGTGATTGAGTGCATCCACCACACAAAATTTAACAATTCACAGGAGTATACATATATTTCTGTTAGGGGTTCTAGTGTTATTGATTACATCTTAATTTCTCCCACTTTCATGTCTTATGTCTCTGGCTTTACAGTTGGAGACCAGACGTTTAGTGATCACTTACCCTTGATATGTAACGGGAATCCCACATCAGATGTGATCCACGACATGGAAATTCTGCCCAAGATTTCTCAATCTTCTGAATTAAGCCAAAAGATCTTAAGTTTATTAAAATCAAATACCAGCTTAGATTTTAAATCTGCATTAACAAATTCCTCCAATTCTTTAGAAGTGATACAAATGTATGGGAACTTATTAAATTTTATTATTGAATCCCTAAAACAGAAACCAAGGAAGAAAACATCTAAACAAGGGGGGGGAACTCAAATTGCTCCATGGTTTGACCACGAATGTAGGATTATAAAAGTCCAATTACGATCAATTTATAGTAACTTCCGTTACTCTGCAGCCACCTGTTTACCAGCAGGGTATCAGATACTTAAAAATCATCTACATCATCTAATAAAGACGAGAAGGCTGATCTTTATCAATAAACAATGGGAGCAACTTTTTGGTGCTATTACCTCGAATCATACTAGGCAGTTTTGGGCCATAATTAATGGGGCCATTCGTCCTGAAACTCCCTTTATATCAACTATATCTTCTGATACATGGTACCAATACTTCTCTGACTTATTTCATGAGGACCCTCCTGATGGAATTCAACTGACTCATTCACTCCTTGATTATCTCCCAGAATGGCCTCCTGTTTCCCCGGAAGAAATAATAGTCCTTATAGAGCAATTAAAATTATGTAAAGCTCCAGGCCCAGATGTGATAATCCCTGAGGTACTGAAATCTGATCCTGAGTGGTGGGCCTCCCCGCTAGCTGCTCTCTTCACTATGTTAAATAAGACTGGCCAGATGTCAGCAGCCTGGACTAATGCAATAATTGTTCCCATCTACAAAAAGGGCTGTCACCTTAATCCCTCTAATTTTAGACCAATTAGTCTTTTATCTGTTATTGGGAAACTCTATGGTAAATTTCTGCAAATAAAGCTCAGCTCCTGGATGTCCTCTAAAAAATTTTAGGGCCAGAACAGGTGTGCTTCTATCAGGGGAAATCAGCTCTGGACCACTGTTTAGTCCTCACTCACCTGATTAATAAGTATGTGAGAAGGAAAAGGACTAAATTGTAAATATACTTTTGGATTTTAAAGGGGCTTTTGATTCAGTTTCAAGGGAACTTCTTTGGGTAAAGCTCGAAGGACTGTCTTTAGATGAGGTTATTATTTCTTATTAGGAAACTCTATACCTCTACATCCTGTCAGGTTAGGTGTACCCCATCAGGGAGACTCTTCCCTCAAATCCCTATTGGGAGGGGGGTTAAGCAGGGGTGCATTTTAGCCCCCCACTTGTTTAATCTTTTTCTTAATGATTTTGCCCCTTTTTTGTCATTAGTTGATGGCCATAACCCTAGACTCGGCTCTGCCCTCATTCCTTTGCTATTATATGCAGATGACACAGTTCTTTTGTCTACATCCCATGATGGATTAAACCGCTTATTAAATCGTTGCCACGAATACTGTGTGATTAATAGATTGGAGCTGAACTATGAAAAATCAGAGATATTGGTCTATCCCTATTCCCAGAAATTATATAAGTGGACTATTAATGGCAATAAATTTGAACAGGTCAGGCACTTCAAATACTTGGGCATCCACTTTCATTCTAGTGCCACTTGGACCCATCACCACAGAATGGCTATTAATGTAGCTAAAGTCAGTGCTGCAGCAATCTCCCGTTTTTATTTTTCCGACCATGGAAACCAATATGTGCCAGCTGCACTCAAAGCTTTTAACACTAAAACTGGAGCTCAATTATTGTATGGAGTACCACTCTGGATAGATGCAGTTGACACTTCAGTGGAACGTGTCCATTCTACCTTCTTGCGAAAGATCATGGGGGTACCCATGTGTGTTCCATCTGCTGCTTTATGTTTGGAGTGCGGACAGAATTTGATGGCTACTAAGACATGGATCTACACCATTAACTTTTGGCTGCGACTCCACTTCAACTCTGACCTCCCCTCTAGTTATCTGTATCAATTACTTTCTGAATCTGCCCATTCTAGTTGGCTATCTCACATCAAAGCCAAAATATGCTCCTTGAATTTACCTTTAGAATCTTGGCCAACATAACCTGTTCTCCCCTAAATTTAGGGATGGTTCCAAATGCAAATCTTCCATCTGTATATCTTTATCAACTTATAGCTCCAAATTTGCGCAGAGCCATCTCCTTGGCCCGATTTAATGTTCTTACTTCTGCTCTTCTCTCTGGCAGATTCCAGGGGATCCCTTACTCCAGCAGGTGTTGTCCTTGTAAGAAGGACTGTGTTGAAACTGTCCCCCACGTTCTCCTTCAATGTCCCTTTTATCTGGTGCCTCGCCAGGATCTTCTGTATCCTATATTAGCTCAATTCTCAGAAATTCCTGATGATTTTAAGGTTCTGTTTTTGCTCAATAATCAAGATACGGAAATAACTGAAATAGTAGCAAGGTTTCTTCTTAGTGCTATGGCTATATGTTCTGATAAGTAACCATTAGGTTTTTCTGCTTTCATGCTGTTTTTCTGCAACGTAGCTCCAATTGTACCCTATATGGATTTGTATTTTCTGATCTATATTTAACCTGATCTACTATCGTATGTATATACATATGCCAATAAAAGCTTGTCAAATGAATGTGGCCTTATGGTTGGGGAGGGGTATATGTCCACCAAGCTTGCTGCCAGTAGAGGGTGGGTCACAAACACGGTAACCTTGGTGCAGGTTTCAGGGGGGAGGGGCACACAGCAGATGGACAGGGGAATGACTGGAAGGACCACCCAGGGTGATTGAGTGCATCCACTACACAGCACATTCTGTTCATGTACCACTGGCAAAACATTTCAGCTCCAACACCAGCAGGTGTTCCACTGTGCAGAACTCGCAGGAAAAATAAAGACGTCCATTGGTCCACATGACTCAAAGTCATTGCATGGGCATCAGGGGGGTAGAAGATGGAAGGGGGAAGCCCTGGTCCAAAAGAAACACTGCCACCGGTGACATGGTACAAAACATTTATTAGAACATAACATGACAACTGTAGAAACTTCCCACGCACATACAAACTGAACCTGCCACCCTCCCCCAGCAAATCAACCAAACAACCCCCACTAATCTGAAATGTCACCCCCCCTCAATGCCTTCAACCTCCCCCTGCTCCCCCACCACCTCCTGCTCTGGCCCCACCCCCCTCTCCCCCTCCTCCTCTCCTCCTTCCTCTGTCGGTGCCTCCCATGCCCTCTGTTGACGGCCCTGCTGTTGTTACCTGGCCTCCCGCTGCTGGTAGGCCAGGGCATCTTCCAGCTGCATCCGGATGAGCATCCTTTGCAGACACAACATCCCCCGCTGGATGAATGTGATGCAATAGTCATAGCATTCCACTATGGAGCAAGCCAGAAGGGGGGCACCATGTAAGTTCCAAGAACACCAGCGAGGTCACCCACCTGCCCTGCCATTGCTAACCTGGGCCATGATCTTAGGTTTCCACACACCCACACAGTGTATGCCAGGGGAACTGGCAATCCAGGGGCCCAGGGCAGGACAGACGTCTCAAGAGTGCTGCCACGCACCTGAGACACATCCCCCCAGGATCGTGAGATACCCACCTGTCACCCAGAAGTCAGCCACAGCACCCTCTAGGGCCTCCAGTCACTGGGGGACAGGCAGTCCAGTGGATCCAGCTGCCACCGAGGAGAGTGCCCTTGCTCCTATGGGGACAAAGCAGCAGGTGAGCATACGTGACTGTGGCCCTTGGAAGGTCATATGGGGGGAGGCCTACCTGTGTCAGCCTCCGGGGCAGAGCTGATGACCAGAATGCTAAGCATCGCCATATACGTCCAGACACACAGCCCTCTGCTCCCTGGAGACTCATGCACATATGGTGACCATGGGATCAAAGCGCTCTGCTGGCAGCACCCAGCTGACCTTGCCACCCATGCCACCCATGGCCAGACTACACATGTGATGGAGTCAGCGGATCACCAGAAGGAGCCTGTCCACAGCCCAGAACCCAAGCCCCCCAGATGCTGCCACTAGGGTGGGCGCAGCCTCCCAGCCCCCCAACACCCCGGGAGGGCCATGCACATTCCAGCACCGCCCACAAGGCCAGCAGACTCCAGCCATGCACCTGAGCTGCCCACTCCAGCAGGCCCCGAGGAGGTATGTGGGGAGCTTACCACCACCGGTCCTATAGGAGAAACACATCAACACATAAGGCCCCATGACCATGTCCTGTGCAGGTGCCAGCCCTACTGGCACACCCAGATGCCCAAACCACAGTCCATCAGCAGGGGCCTCAGTGCACAGCCATCGGGGAACATGGTCTGGGCTGTCGGCAATTGCACACAGCTGACCGATGGCAGGTGCGTGGCCAGGGCCACCAGTGGCACTGGGCAACTGGCAAGGTCCCATACCACTGTGCCCAACACACCTTGTTCCCGTGGGTCTTGGCCATGGCCAACAGGGCATCAAGGGTCCACCTCACTGGACAACAATGCCACCCTTGCACTCTTTTATTGTGCGAGTAAGGTTTCCTGGCATGAACTGTCCCACATCCATGGCATCGATGATGTTGGAGCTGCACAGGACATGTGCATCGTGGCTCTTCCCACTGTGCCCAATAACAATATCCACGAAGCAGCCAGTATGATCAACGGTGCCCTGCAGCAGGATGGAGCAGTAGTGCTTGCAGTTCATGAAGTCTTCCGGTTGGTGGGCTGGTGCTTGGACGCAAATGTGGCATCCATCCATTGCACCCACACATTGTGGGAAGCCCTTGGTGGTGAAGGCTCTCATCATCTGTGGATGGCACACAGGCAGTTATTCCATCATTCAGCATCTGCCACCTGTCATTCCTTGCCCACGTGGCAGCATGGATTCCCGGGCAGAGGCACACCACACAACAGCTGTCACATTCTGTGAACCCCTCTGTTCCCATCACAGTGGCCTTCCCCACCACCATCTCCACTGCTTTCAGTCCCATCACCCACCCACCCCACCCATCTTCCCAGGCCATCCTCTCCTATCCTCATCCTGTCAGGGTTCCAGAGGTACACCACTCTCTGGAGTAGCATCTCCTCCCTTGCCAGTGTGACCGCCACCACGATGCCAGCCATGGGGGACTGTGCTAGACTGAAGTGGTGGTTGATGGTTCTGTAGGACATTGTCTTGGCCATCCCCCACACGGCCACAGCAACACGCTCCTCCACTGACACAGGGATACGCATCTCCATCTCCTTTCGCTGGAGTCTATCCCGGAGGGCGTCCACCAGCGAGGTGAACGTTGACCTGTGGAGACATTGGATAGTCACACCTATGTGTTACGTGTGTAGTGGCCATGAGGTCCACTAGTCATATCCCCTTACCCCTGGCCAGTGGAGGCTGTGCTGCCAAGGTTCCTCCAGCCATTATGGGTGCTACTAGGGCCATGTCTGTGTTGGCAATGTGCCCAGGGCTCAGGGGATGGGCTGCTGGACTCACCCATGGCTCCGTCATGTGGGTGGGTGGCTGGTCATCTCCGAGCACTGCCACTGTCTTTCAGCAGGCTGGATGGATGTCAGAGGGCTTGCTGGAATGCCAGTACCCCTGGCTGTAGGTTTGGTCTCTGTGTGCCCTTGCCTACTCATCATTCTGGTGTCTGAGGGCCATGGTGGTCTGTCCCACTGCCATGCTGCCACTGGTCCCCAGCATACCACAGGCCAAGGGATGGGGTTTGTGTACGCCCTGTCTGCATTACCTGTACATCCTGAAGTTCTCGAGCCACTGCTCATCCTCCCAGATATGGATGACGAATGTCCTCCACCACTCCCTAGACCTTCGGTACAACCACCAATGGCAGGGTGGGCCCTCCTTTGCTAGATGTGCAAGGTTGACGGTGTCCCTTCTCCTACTGGCCTGCCTCCGCCTTGACCTGGCCCCACGCCTGGCTGGATATCTTTGAGTTACGGCACTTCTCCATCTCCTGCTGGCATCTGTCGCCTCCTGCTCCTGTTGCCATGCTACCTGCATCCATAAGATGACCGTCCCCGCTACTGCACATATCGACGTGAGGACTGCACCCAGCTGGATGGGCTCCATCTCAATCGGTAGCTGTTGGGTGGGTTCTGCTGGGTCCTGCCATGCCTCTCACACTGTCCTGAGAGGTGTGCGTGCAGCTAATCCATTGGGGCCAGGATCAGGGCTCTGTGCTCGGTTTCTTATTTGTGCACATGTTCACTGCTCTAACAATTCGCTTCCGCGGTCATGCGCATCCAGAAACTCAATTTTTTTTAAAAAAAACACACACTTGTCTGATTGTGCAGTGGTGGCCTGCGATCGCTGGATGTGTTATCGTGCCATGCCACTTCTCTCTCTCCCCCCCCCCCCCCCCAGCCGAAGTGGGGGGGGGTCAACAGTTCACCGATGATGTGTGATCGGCCGCTGACGGCCTGAGCACGGAGCCTTAGGGGGGAGGTCTGATAGTGCTCTTGTGCTTCATTTAGCTCCAGTGGAAAGTGCCTCACTCCCCCCCCCCCGCATTATCTCACGCATGTGACCGCAACCTCTAATTATCTTTAATGGACAGCATGCTTTGTGTACACAAAATAATCGTGCATATATTTTCTGCATCCATTTAAATGAATGGATCCCTTAAGAAACATTGGGATGTTACAAATACACTGAGGGAGCCATTCTAAGTAGTCCACTAGGAAGTTAGAAATTAGTGAGATCTGTATGGACACAAAGGTACAGATTTAAAGCTTGTAAGGGTTCGCTACCAAAGTTAAAAACGAGAGGGTTTATTATGTTGTTGAAGGCTTTCATGGCCAGAGTTCATTAGTTGTTGTTTATTTTCCAGTCTGTATGGCCGTGGTCTTGGCATTGTAGTACCTGACATTTCACCAGCAGCTGTGATTGGCATCCTCAGAGGTATAGCACAGAAAGATGGAGTACTCTCTGTGTAGATTTATGTATAGAGAGTACTCCATCTTTCTGTGTTATACCTCTGAGGATGCCAGTCATAGCTGCTGGCAAAACGTCAGGTACTACAATGCCAAGACCACGGCCACACAGCCCGGAAAATCTACTACAACTAAAAGGGTTTATGTATAACATTTTCAGTATCAAGTTCATCTAAATACTCAGCGTTATTTATGTACTAAACAGATGAGTCTAGGCACATAATGTGTTCCATTGTTCTTTAGGTAAGCTGCAGTCTTGTCTAGATCTGTAAACATCATTTATTACTTGATTGAATAGATGCATTGTGTATTTGTTCTATATGAAAGAAAAGGCAGAAAAAGATTTATTAGGAAGAATGCCACTAAGTACATCAATCTTTTGGAAAGGCTACTGAGCTCTGTTTCTTTTTAATCAGAGAGAATATCTTTGTTTTCATTGATGGAAGCAATTCAAAAGTAACTGGTTCCTATTTTGCTTCAAATGGATTTCATGTACAAATAACACACGAATCAGTAAAAACAAGTAAGCAAGCAGATAAATGAATAGGGCACTTGTTGGATGGTAAGGCCCAGTTTAAGATGGAGATAAATGTAGGTCTGAAATGAAGAATATCCCATCTGAATGTGGATCATTTGAGATGAAAGACAGGATGCACAATTTGGGCTGATGAACATTACCTTTGTACAAGTACCACAGTAACCATGATGAATGAGTTAGCTGTATAAATTACACAGAAATGCATGTGACATAAAATATAAGTCCCTTAGGCTTCTTAATGATATTAGAATGGAAAAGGAAAACTCTTCTGCAACCTTTAAAGCTTGCCGTTTATTCTCAAGGGAGAAAATACCTCAAACAGCCATTTAATAAGTTTCCTTTATATTTTCCATGCCTCTTCTTTATTCATTTCCCTTTATGGAGGACAAATGGAGCCCTGCTAGATCAGACCAGTGGCCCATCTAATCCAGCATCACATTTCACTCACTGGCCAACCAATTACTCTGGAGGGCCAACGACAAGGCATAGAGGTCAAGGCCTTTCCCCTAATGTTACCTCCCAGCACTGGTATTTAGTTTGGCAGTAGCCACCAATAGACCTGAATTCATCCTGAATCTATTGCCTATCGATGTCATTGAATGCAAGTATTTTGGAATGCAAAGAAAAAGTTCACTCTATTATTTAATAGACTTCTATTAAATAGAGTTTATGTGTAGAGAGTACACACAAAGTATACTTCTATTCAGGGGTCATTTCGTAGAAAAAGAGCTAGGGGGACTCATTAGCATAACTCATTAGCATATGCCACACACCCTGACATCACCGGAAGTGTGTCCTCCCCACAGCCGGCTGCGACCTCCAGCGGGCACCAGCAGGCACCAGCAGGGAGCTCCAGGCCCCGCCCTCCCACACCTCACCCGGGGGGATGGCGTCCCCCCGCGTCCCCCCCCCAAATGACCCCTGCTTCTATTAAATAGACTTCTACTTTTATTTAACACAACACCTTGCTAGAGGCATGAGCCTCTTGGCCTGAGGCTCTTAGCCTAGGGGCTCTTAGACTAGGGACTCTGTAAGAAGCCCAGGAACAGCCAGAAAGCCAGGGCCTTCGTCTCCTTGGGTTCCCAGTAAGGTAAATAGACTTCTACAAGGAAAACCACTTAAAAGGTTTTAAAAGGGGATTATATATAATTATTGTTTTTAAAAAGCAATTATGAAGCCAGAATGCCAGCAGGGGGTTGGGGGCTTTCCAGTGTATTGTACGGAGTGTCACATGTATGTCTATCTGCCCACTGGAAAGAAGTCTTGGGTGTGTGCTTGGTGCAAGGAGCTCCTGATTCTCAGGGAACAAGTTTGTTCCCTTGAGGCCAAGGTGGCTGACCTGGAGAAGCAGAGACAGTCATTTAGGTGCAGGAAGAAGACACTTGGGGACTTGTTAGATATGTCCCACTGTCATGCCAGAGATACTGACTTACAGAATAATTCCAGATAAAAGGCCTGTAGGTTTAGTCAGAATCAGTACCTTCTGTAATGTAAGTAAATGGGAAACAGCTGGGTCAAGGCAGAAATCCCTAATCAGCCTAGGACGGGGATTGGGGAAACAAAGAATAAAAATCCAGTCCTAGAGGCAGGAAGGAGAACTCATGAACTTGCCTAATATGCACACGTCTATGCGTTCCGAGGGAGCAAGGAGATTGAAAGCTCTTGACAACTTGACAAATGCCAGGAATGCTGCACGTGGCCTTGAAGAAGCCAGGGGCCGTGTGAGAATCTTCCTGAACTGCTCACCATGATGTATACTCCGGGTGCAGGGGCTGCTTAGAAGACAGCAAGTGTCTGCAAGCAACTGAACCTTGGCAGTGCTGAGGGACCAGAGAAAGCCTCCAGGACTGTTGGAACAGGCTAGTAGCAACAAACCCTGGGAGGTGTGGCTCAAGCTGTGAGCGGACCCTGAAGTAAATGGCCAAGCTAGAAGGAGGTGGATTTCCAGGGAGAAAGGAACAACAAACCGTATGTTTATAGTAGCTAGGATAGTTAAGGTTAGTTTTGTCTATTGTCTATTTTGTCTTATAACTCCCCCTATTTGTTTTACTCACTTCAAATAAATCTTTGAATTTTTATGCGCTGGGAGTCTGAATGACTCTCTGGGCAGTAGAGACTGTTTATATGCCCTCCTCGCTTCTCCTAAGCTGAGCCTGTTAGCCTGGGAAACAAAGGGGACTCAGGATATCTGAGCATGCTACCTGACTGAAGTTGAGTCCCCAGCATAAATTAAGGTCCAGACTCAGGGGGGAGTGCTGGGGAGGAGCCAGTGGTCGTGGTACATGTTGGCACCAATGATGTGGGGAAATGCAGTTGTGAGGTCCTGGAGGAACAATTTAGGCTGCTAGGCAGGAAACTCAAGGCCAGGACCTCCAAGGTAGCCTTCTTGGAAGTGCTACCTGTTCCACGTGCAGGGCGGGACAGG
The DNA here is from genome assembly GCF_001447785.1 of Gekko japonicus. Taxonomy (NCBI): domain Eukaryota; kingdom Metazoa; phylum Chordata; class Lepidosauria; order Squamata; family Gekkonidae; genus Gekko; species Gekko japonicus. The sequence continues at coordinate 255,613 of NW_015160233.1, forward strand.
CACAGATCAGGAGTCTCAATGGATGGATGAGATGATGGTGTAGGGGAGAAGAGTTCACGTTTGTTAGGCACTGGGATGCTTTTTGGAAGAAGAGGGAGCTGTACAAAAGGGACAGTTTCCACTTGTCCCGAGAAGGAACCAGGCTGCTGGTGCTTAAAATCAAAAAGGTGGCAGAGCAGTTTTTAAACTGAATATTGGGGGAAAGTTGACAGGAGATGAAAAGTCTCTGGTTTGGGATGGCTCATCTCAAAGAGATGAACGGGTAGCTGTTCCTTTTCTACAAGTAAAAAGGATTAGAATTGTCCACTGAGACTGTGATTAACGATATGGGCTGCCTGGCAAAGTCTCAAGGCAGCAAGAGGAAGATTATGGGCTTAACGTGCATGGGAAGCTATAGGTGTTTGTACACAAATGCCAGAAGTGTCCAAGGTAAAATCGGGAAATTGGAATGCTTGGTGTTGGGTGGGGGGAACAGACATTGTGGGTATTTCAGAAACTTGGTGGGATGAGGAAAATCAGTGGGATACGATGATTCCTGGTTATAAATTATATCAGAAGGATAGTGGGGAAGGGTTGGAGGTGGGGTGGCTCTGTATGTCAGAGAGGGTATACAGTCCAGTAAGATTGAGAGGGTAAGTGAATTGGATTTGCTTCTGGAAAATGCAATGGGTTGAAATAGTGGGCCCAAAAGGCATCTTAACACTGGGAATTTGTTATCACCCACCAGATCAAAAGATAGAGGAGGATTATAAAATGATGAAAGAATTAAAGATCGCAGCTAGATGAAATAACTGTGTCATAATAGGTGACTTTAACTACCCACGCATTGATTGGGTCTATATGTGTTCAAGTCGGAAAAAAGAGATTGAGTTTCTAGACACTCTATATGACTGTGCTATGGAACAGATGGTCACAGAACCTACCAGGGGAGAGGCAATCCTGGATTTGATCCTAAGTAACACCCAAGACCTGGTGAGAGATGTAAAAGTGATTGCACTGCTTGGGAACAGTGACAATAATGTTATTGAGTTTAATATTTGTATAAATAGGGAGTTGCCCCAAAAGACTGATGCAACCACTTTTAACTTTAAAAGGGGTAACTTCTCTGATATGAGGGGACATGTGAGAAAGAAACTGAAAGGAAAAGTAGAAAGGGTCATAACCATTGGGGAAGCTTGGAGACTATTTAAAACTAAAATTCTAGAAGCTCAGAAATATATATATACCACGTGTTAGGAAAGACACAAATAGAAATAGAAAAAAGGCTGCATGGTTAACAAACAAAGGTGTAAAAGGTAAGAAGGATTCCTTTAGGCGGTGGAAAGCTAGTCTCAGGGAGGTAGATAAAAGGGAATACAGGCTGTGGTAAATAAAATGAAAGTCTGTGATCAGGCAGGCAAAAAGGGAATATGAGGAGCATATAGCAGGAAACATAAAGACCAACAATAAAACTTTCTTCAAATGCATTAGAAGCAGGAAACCAGCCAGGGAGGCAGTGGAGTCCTTGGATGACCAAGGAGTAAAAGGAGTACTAAAGGATGATAGGGAAATGGCTGAGAAGCTGAATGCATTTTTTGCCTCTGTCTTCACTATGGAAGATGAGAAGTGCTTGCCCATTCCAGAACCGCTGATTTTGGGAGGAGTGTTGAAAGAGCTGAGTCAGATTGAGATGACAAGAGAGGAGGTCCTACAACTGATAGACAACTTAAAAACTGATAAATCACAAGGCCCGGATGGCATACATCCGAGAGTTCTCCTTACAAAAATATGTTATCTTTCCTTAAAATCTGCCTCCATTCCTGAGGACTGGAAGGTAGCTAATATCACTCCCATCTTTAAAAAGGGTTCTAGAGGCGATCCGGGAAATTACAGGCCAGTCAGTCTGACGTCGATACTGGGTAAGTTGGTGGAAACTGTTATTAAGAAAAGAATTAGTAGGGACATGGATGAACAAAAACTATTGAGGCAGACTCAGCCTGGGTTCTGTAAGGGAAAATCTTGTCTCACTAACCTGTTAGGTGTTCTTTGAGGGAGTGAACAAACATGTGGACAAGGGGGACCCAATAGATGTTGTTTACCTTGACTTCCAGAAAGCTTTTGATAAATTTCCTCATCAAAGGCTCCTAAATAAGCTCAATAGTCACAGGATAAAAGGACAAGTCCTTTTGTGGATCAAAAACTGGCTAATTAATAGGAAACAGAGAGTGAGTATAAATGGGCAATTTTCTGAGTGGAGGGTGGTAAGCAGTGGGGTACTACAGGGATCAGTACTTGGTCCAATGCTTTTTAACTTGTTTTTTTAATGAATTGGAGTTGGGAGTAAGCAGTGAAATGGCTAAATTTGCAGATGACACGAAGTTATTCAGGGTGGTGAGAACCAGGGAGGATTGTGAGGCACTTCAAAGGGATCTGTCGAGGATGGGCGAGTGGGCATCAATGTGGCAAATGGGGTTGAATGTGGCCAAGTGCAAAGTGATGCACATCGGAGCCAAAAATCCTAAATATATATACACGTTGATGGGGTCCAAACTGGCAGAGACTGACCAAGAGAGAGATCTTGGAGTTGTAGTAGATAACTCAATGAAAATGTTTAGACAGTGTGCAACTGCAATAAAAAAGGCCAATGATATGCTGGGGATTATTAGGAAGGGAATTGAAAACAAATCAGCCAGTATCATAATGCTTCTGCATAAATTGATGGTGCAACCTCATTTGGAGTACTGTGTACAGTTCTGGTCACCACACCTCAAAAAGGATATTATAGCATTGGAAAAAGTGCAGAAAAGGGCTACTGGAATGATAACAGAGTTGGAACACTTTTCCTATGAAGAAAGGTTAGAATGCTTGGGGCTCTTTAGCTTGGAGAAACGATGGCTGGGGGGGTGAGGTTTATAAGATTATGCATGGGATAGAGCAGGTAGAGAAAGAAGTACTTTTCTTCCTTTCTCACAATACAAGAACTTGTGGGCACTCAATTAAATTGCAGAGCAGTCAGGTTAGAACAGATAAAAGGAAGTACTTCTTCACTCAAAGACACATGGAATTCACTGCCAGAGGAGGTCGAGGCAGCTACAAGCATGGACAGCTTCAAGAGGGAATTGGATAAGCATATGGAGGAGAAGTCCATCAGTGGCTATTAGTCACAAGGTATAGATAGGAACTCAGGCTGGGGCAGGTGATGCACTGTATTCTTGGTGCTTGGGGGGGCAAGAGTGGGAGGGCTTCTAGTGTCCTGGCCACATTGCTGGACCTCCTGATGGTACCTGGTATTTTTGACCACTATGTGACAGAGTGTTGGACTAGATGGGCCATTGGTCTGATCCAACATTGGCTTCTCTTATGTTCTTATGTTCATAAGAACATGAATAGCAAGATGGTGGCATAGCGGTATGTGCTTGCCGCTGCCGCTCGCCGCTGCCGGGACGAAAAAAGATCGAATAACGGCGACTTTGTGACAACCGCCGAGCCTGGGATGCGCCGCGGAGCACGCTCGAGCTTACTTGGAGGCTCGGGGTTAATGCGGGGTGCGGGGTCGCTGCTGGGCGCCGCAGACGTCCAGGGAAAGACCGAGACTGGTGGAGCCGGCCTGGCTGGCTGGAGTTCCAGCATTTACCACCGGGGACTGCCATGGATTGTTTCCGGCGCAGCGGAGGCATCGCGGCTGGAGCCGGTGCAGCTGGAGAGCCCGGAGTGGGTGTGGGCGATGCGGCCGGACGCAGCCAGAGTTCGAGCGGAGCGGTGGTGATTAGTGGCCCCGAGGAGTTGACGTGGAGGCGGTCGCAGGACTGGCGGCTGTGGGTGTGGCGGCCCGGCCCGGTTGGGGGCAGACCAACGGTCGGCGGTAGGAGCATCGGGGGGGTCTCTCCTTCTGGAGGGTTTTCTCCCCTCCGCATCCCCCACCTCCTCCCACGGAGCTTCCTTCCACGGAGCTCCTGGGAGCAACCAGAGTTCCAGACGACTGGGCGGCAGACCAGCAGAGGTCGGTGGGAGCACGGGGGGTTTTCCCCTGCTCACAGAAGGTCTCCCCCCCCACGGAGCCCCTGGGAGACAACTAAAGCGTGGGACGAAGGAAGGCGCTGCCCAATTCAAACAGGAGGAGTGGCCATGAGAGCAGAGCCACCCAGGCAAGAACGGTTGAGAACTTTGGTCCGCAGAGACGGGTCGCCGGAGGGGAAACATCTGAACGGTTGGGGGACTGAAGACCCTGACAGGAGGACATCAGAGCCGGTGTTGTGGGGGAAAGCCGGAGAGCAAGGAGTTGAGTTGTATAGGGTGCTTAGAGTGCCGCCGGTGGTGGGCCTGGGGAATAGCTGTTGGCGGAAGAATGCTGTCCCTCTTCCCCTTGGGGGAAGGCGACTATCCAGCGGCAGTTTGCTGGGCTGATTAGAGGGCTGTTTACATCAATGCCTTGTCAGCAGGAGAGGCGGTGGGGTTTTTCATGGGCAATCAGTTTTATTTGACTATGTTTTAGGATTTGGCTGCTAGGAGTACGATGGGTGAATGAGTGCTGTATGGGAGTGTGTATGGCTGGTGATTGTTGGTTTAGTCTTATAGCACTCAGAGTGCGGGATTTAAGCCAAGCTGGTTGCACTGAGGGTTATTGTTACACCCTGTTTTTGGGTCTCTGGTTGGCCTGAAGTGCTTCGGAGGCCACCAGGGGGCATAAATGGCTGGGCAGCAAATTCCGGTGCTCTGGGGGCGGAGGAGGTGCGGTGGGCCAAGGCGGAATTGTAAGGGAAGGACGCAGAGAAACGGATTGGCTTGGCGCCCTTCCAGCCTTCGGCCCATCCCGACGGTGGCTGGCAGTGGGGCCAAAAGGAAGGACCCCCCTTTGTCACTGGTGTTGTTTAATGCCAGGTCTGTCAATAACAAAGCTACAACCCTTCGGGACTTTGTCCAAGATCAACATGCAGACCTGGCATGTGTGACCGAGACCTGGGTGTGGGAGGGAGAAACAGTAGCTCTTGTCCAGCTGACCACACCGGGGTTCTCGGTCCTTCACCAGTCACGGACTCGGGGCGGGGGGAGGAGTGGCCATCCTCATTCGGGAGGCTTACTCCTTCAGGGCACTCCCGCCAGTGGAGATTGAGGGCGTGGAATGTGTCGGTGCGATGCTGGAGGCTGAGGAGAGTTTGGCGATCTGGCTGGTGTACCGACCGCCTAACGCACCAGCTAGTAGCCTGCCGTCCCTGCTGGAGGCCGTATCAGGCTGGGCGCTGGAGCACCCTAGGCTGATTGTCTTGGGTGACTTCAACGTCCATGCCGAGGACGCGGCCTCCAGACGGGCTACGGACCTGGTGTCGTCCATGGCGATGCTGGGACTCTCTCAGCTTGTCTCGGCTCCCACGCATCGGGCCGATCACACGCTTGATTTGA